>NW_027499912.1:0-89633 GCF_021521415.1 Bidens hawaiensis | reverse complement strand
AAGTGACCATGTCTTCTCCCTTGCACTTACTAACCCTCAGAACGCCCTCCATCTCTCTCACCCACTGATGAGCTGCCAAAGCATCTTTACTACCATCGAAAGAAGGAGGGTCACACTTTTTGAAGTCCCCATACGAACAACCCCGAGTAGATACACTAATAGTCCGAACCTCGTCCTCATCCCCACTAGGTACATACACCTCTTCCTCTTCCTCGACCTGCGTCTCCTTACCCTTCTTCCCTTTATTCGAACCTTTTCCAACCAATGACTCTTCCATGGCACTAACGACCTCAGCAACGATCTCGGGAATGGCGCTATGGAGCACCTGGTAAACCTCGTCGACGATAGCCGCGCGCATAGCAGGATCTAAGGCGAGGTTATCCCCCTCCGCATGAATCGGGGTCTCCTCCCACTGGGGAGTAGGAATCTCTCTCTCAGCTTCGGTACGTGGATTACGACCACGGCCGCGAACACTAGGACCCCCTCTCTTAGCAGCTCGAGTATTAACCATGACTTATCCCTACAAAGATAGAATTTTAACACGGTCAAATACAAGTGGTATTAGAATATGTAAGGTAAGGGTAAACTGTTAATGACGTTGATCAAGTGTAATTAGTCGTTTACTTTACCCGCCCGTCCTAACCACCCCCTGCCCCTAACCACATTTGCCTTCTATCTAACACTTAAACAGTTAATCACATACTGGAAACTTTTAAATTTAAAGGAATGACTAAATAATTAAAAGTTACCTCTTGGCGTGCACTCGCGGTGGGCATACAAACACGAAAAACGTACAACCCCAACACGTAACATTCCATTCAACGCATGCAAACACGAAGTAGGCATACGTAACATTCCGTAGTCGATAACGACTACAACATTCGCCAAATATTGGCCATACAATAATATATATATACATACACACATTCAATAACATTCCAAGGCCTACCAATACTAGCAAGCCTATGCAAAATAGTTTAAAAACATTTCATCAAGCAAATCGCTTGGATGTGCATGCAAGCCCGAAACTTAAAAAGAGTTAAACGGGGCATCAAGAACTTACCTGAAATCAACCAAACACCTGCAACGAGCTAGGAAATCCCTAAGTGCACACTCACAAGTAAGGGTCTGTAAATTGTACACAACGCGTCACTAAAATAGACCGTAAGAACACACTTGCCTAATGGGCCGTTCAAGCCCAACACTTTGGCCCGAGGCCCAACCCATACCCAATTACTCTACCTCATCCCCTAAAAACCCTCAATTAACCAAATCCACCCTACGATCATGGTCGGGCTAACCATGATGCACAACTCACCCGTCGGTATGCAAATCGAGTCGAATTTGCGCGCACACAAATCTTAAAACCAATTTTCAAACAAATCAGCCCCAAATGAACCCAATTCCCATCTTAACCCTTTCATACATCTTAATCATGTCACCCGAGTTGATAGGGTTGACGGTTACTTTTTTACAACACTCTAATGTTTAAACGATAATTTGCGCACAACCGACTCGATTAACTAATCACCAACCTAAACAGCCCCGAGTTCTAAAAATATAATTTTCCCACAGCCCTTAAACCCCCTAGGGGTGTACAAACTGATTCGGTTGGTCATTCAATCGATTAACGCATCAAACTCAACAATTGACGATTCTACACCCCGATAAACCCTAGTTTTCAAACTAAAATCGATTGACCGACCTAAACACCTCCAATGGCCAACAAAATTTTAATATGATGTAAATGCCATACCTGGGAATCTTTCTACACCAGAAACTCTAATTTTTATCCATGGGAAGCAGGTCAATTGCACCTTGGCCGAAATCTGTCCAACGAAAAGAATCTACCAAATTGAGCATCAAAACGATTAGGGGTGAATGAAAAGAGTGTTGGGGATTGTAGTACATACCTTGAACTACTTCTAAGTGCCTTGGAATCACTCAAAAAGTCGAAGCAAAGAACGGGGGGGCTGCTCCTTGGCCGATCGCTGCAGGTGGGGTTTAGGGTTAGGTTTTTTTTTTATTATTATGATATAAAATAAATTACACTCTAGTCCCCTCCAGTATGAAGTGTAAGGCAACTTGGATGAAAAGGTACATAATTTTAATGTACCGGGATGACGTAAAGGCTCCCGAGAAACGTCGGTTAAATCCCAAGAATAATACATACTTTACAAGCTTTAACTCTTGGAACCGGAATTAACGGGCGTTACAACGATGATGTGCGTGATCTTTAGTTGACCATGAATGAGTCATTTTTGGCTAACGATGAGAATGAAGATTGGCAACATTTGGAGCGACATGCGATGAACTCTAAGAGACAAGCTAAGTCGAACCTCATGAAAAAAAAGGCGGTTATGAAAGCCGTGGATAGTGGGGAGTCGGATGATCGTATGGCTCGGTTGGAAAGGAAATTAGATTAGTTAATGGGTGTGGGTTCGAAAGAGTAAGGAAAATCATGAAAATCGTACCCGGTGTGTGAAGGTTTTGGTGAACTGGGCCATGGAGTGGCGAATTGTGGAGTTGTGATGGATGACGAAGAAGAGGATGAAGAGGAGGTGAATTTTGTTCAAAGGGAGAGAAGGTACAATAACAATGGTAACATGAATTCAAAATACCTATCACCCGGGCCTCCGAAACCACCCCAACTTCAGTTATGGAAACTCGAAACACGCAACAAAACCCGAACTTTCAAGGTAATTCCCAATGAGCTGGATATCAGTCAAATATGTGTTAATATGGGAACAGTAGGGGGTAATGGTCAAAGCGGGTATAACCAAAGAGAGTCGGGGGTACAACAAGAGCTATCAAAAGAACTATCGGCAAGGTCAGTAAAGTCAAGGGGCGACTCAAGGTCAAAGTTCTTCTCAAGATTCGGAAATTCTGACACTATTGAAAGACTTGAGTTGAAGAATGGAGATTCAAGAAAAGACGAACACCGCAAGAGATAAGCAAATGAGTCAATTGGCTGAGGAGATGGCCACCTTGAAGAAAGATCCAATGAATCTAACAAGCGACACATTGAAGAACCCGAATCAACAAGGTAGCAGTTCTTCGAACGGTAATAATGCCCATGTCAGCCAGGTATGCATCCTTAGGAGTGGAAAAGTTTATGATAATGGGATAGCTCTACTACCTTTCGTTGAAATTGAACCAAAAAATAAACCGACTAAAGTAACTAACAAAAAATAAAATTGAACCGGTAACTAAAACAAGAACACCAGCCGTCGGGGAGACGGGCTCAACAAGTAAAACCGTTTCGTTTCCTCAGGCATTGGTGAATCCCGAAACCTCATCGGCACTTTGAAAGAGGGGCCCATAACAGGAGGAAATGTTGGAAATATTTAAACAAGTTAAAATAAATTTACCCCTCATAGATTCAATTAAGCAAGTCCCTGCATATGCAAAATATTTAAAAGACTTGTACACTCAAAAACGATCTCACAAGTTCCAAAACAAGTTGACTTAACTGCAAATGTGAGTTCGGTTTTGACATGTATCCTCCCACCCAAGCTACAAGATCCGGGAACGCCAATCATACACATTCAAGCGGGTGAATTTAAAATGACAAGGGTGTTGTTAGATCTTGGTGCTGGGGGTGAGTATTCTCCCGGGAAGCTTATACGACCAATACGATTTTGGTCCAGTTAAAAAAGCTGGCACCCACCGTGGTGTTGGCCGATTTGACACTTAAGCTTCCTAGGGGAATCGTGACCGATGTGATTGTGATGATAGAAGATTTTCATTACCTGGTTGACTTCCTGGTTCTAGACTACGTCACAAACGGCAACCGAACATGATTCTTGGTCGGACCCGTTTTGGCCACCGAAAATAGTTTGATAAACTGTAGAATCGGGGTAGTGGACATGGCTTTTGGTAATAAGAATCTTAGGCCTTATGTGTTTTCAAGCGTTTCTAACCCTCTGGTGAGTAACGAATGTTTCGCGTATGAAGTCATTGACGGGTAGAACCATCGCAAAAGTGAGGAAGATGCCACATAGGAGTGTGCTATTTGCTGCATGGAAACAGTTGAGCATGCATTACAATTGCAAGAAGAAGAAAGGGCGGTTGAGTTAAATGCCCTCAAGTATTGGGAAACCTCCATGGTCTCAGCAGGTAGAGAGGTTTCCCGACATAATTTATTTAAAGATGAGACCATCGTTGGAGAGTCCGCCGGTTGTGGAGTTGAAAGAGCTCCCGAGACACCTCAAGTATGTGTTTTTAGGAGAAGGAGAGACTTTACCCGGCCATCATCGCCTCAAATTTGGACGAAGATCAAGAGAAAACGTTAGTGGAAGTCCTATGTAACGTCCTCGTTTCGATTATAATTAATATAAGTTCTCGTTTTAGTCGTTTGCGTCATTATAATTAATTAAATAACAATTATAGAAAAGGTAAGGGAACAAGTTTAATGAACTAAAGAGTGATTTGGGCCTAAAAGCCTTTGGGATTAGCCTATTCAACCCCTAAACCATAGAATTCCCATCCTTATCATTCTGTCATCACCATTCCAATCATTGTACACACCTATACACAACATAAATCTCCTGTACCAACAATTCCAAATTCATCCATCTTTCCATTTATTCAAGATCCGATATTTAAGGTATGTATATAATTAATATTCGTTTCTTTTATTTCGTATCTCGTTTCCATCTCAGATCTAGTAACAATTGACCACGAGCCGAAGCAAACCGATATAAACGAACCCGTCTTAGACGCAGCTCAAATGAATCAAACAAACCATTAAAACGTAAGATTTGGTCCAGAAACATAAGTAGACAGTACAACTAATAAACTGTTACAAAAACGGGTCTTCAAAGAGACCCGGGTTGCATCAGTTCGGCCAAAGCCTAGATCCCGAGTTCAGATCTGAGCTATATTGAATCTTGTGTTCAAACCTCCATGAAACCCGATTGACTAAACGAACCCCCGACGGCCACAGTTAGAACCCGAACCAAAATTTCAAGAGTCGAATCAAGCCGAAATAAACCCCAAACGAGCTTCCCCGTCACCTACGCAGGGAACGTTCGCAAAACAACTTAAGTTGCAGATTCCATCGGATTCTAAAGAAACAGATCTAGAGAAACCCCGCGCGACGCGAAGCCCGTGCAACGCGAAACCCCGTGCAAGGAGAAGCCCGTGCAGCGCGAAACCCCATTCGAAGCGAAGCCCATGCGACGCGAAACCCCGTGCGAGGAGAAGCCCGTGCGACGCGAAACCCCATGCGAAGCGAAGCCCGTGCGACATGAAACCCCGTGCGAAGTGAAGCCCGTGCGACGCGAAAACCCGTGCGAAGCGAAGCCCGTGCGAATCGTTGAAGCTTCTGAGCATGGAGGAATGACCGGAAGATAGAAAGGAGAAGGAATGATGGCGGCGGCGCCGAGGCCGGAAAAATAGAGAGCAGGGAGGGGGCGGCAGTGTGTGGAAGGAGAAGGAAGGGTTGGTGGGGGGTGGGGTTATATATATATACATAGGGTTTTAAATAATAATAATAAAAATAATAATACTTATAATAATAATAAAAATAAAAATAAAAATAATAATAATAATAATAGGTGATACTAGTAAATTACTAATAATAAATAATAGTATAATAATATATAATACCAACAAAGGTGTTATGTGAATGCCAAAACTTGAATGGGACCCGAACCCGTGACCCGCCTCAAACAAAGGAATGGAAGTTGAGTATGAACCCACCCATTAAAGAAGTGAAATCCTCAATGAAGTTAGATGTGGACTCGACACGAACCCAAGACACGACTCATTTAGAACCCGAACTCGCTTAAGGAAACGTTAACTTGTAAATGCGTGAGAACGTGAATTAATAATAATGGAGTGAATACAATATATATACGTATATCTATAATAATAATAATAATAAATCTATAAGAATAAAAATATTAGTAAGTTGTTAGTAATAATGACAATAATAATGCTAGACTTAAAGGTAAAAGTAAAGCATATAAGATAAATGAAACCCGAACCCGTAACTCGCCTTATGCCAAAACAATGGTTTATGGGACCCGTTCAGAAACACTTGTAACACCCCGGCTAACTCGGAAACGCCTGAGTGTGACGTACAGATTGCTCAAACACACGTGACACTATTAGGTGACCATAATAATATTATTTCATTTAAATCTGTAAGACCCCCGAATCCCGGGAATCCTACACTTGGTAATCACGTCCACAATTTCACAAAAATTTAAAACCAAACGATTCGTTTTATTTAAAAGAAGTTCAGAGTAAGTAACAGTGGAAAAGTTTAAGTATTAAAAATCCCAAAACACGGGTACAGGTGTCCAAAATCAATTGTAAATAAAATATTCGTTTTATTTTAAATCCTTGACCAGAAATGCCTTCAACCTCCCGAGTAGCATCCAGCACATCCAAGCGGTAGCATCCACCTCTTAACCTGCAAGTCAATCTAACATACACACAAAGTCAGCTTGAGCTGAGTGAGTTCAAGTTTTCGTATACGACATTCATTAAAAATTTAAATTCCATGAGTATGGAATGTAGTGGAAAATCATGAGACCATAAAATCATAAATAGCTTTTCTTAACCAAATCATAATAGAATAAAACATTAAACATCTTTTCACGCAGCACGGGCCTCCTCACCCCGGGTCTTCCCCGAGTAATATATTTGACCCAGCCGCGGTTTGACAAAACCGTTAAAATCATGCAACACGAGCCTCCTCACCCGGGTCATCCCCAAGTAATATATTTGACTCGGTCACAGTTTAATAAAACAAAATCACGCAACACGAGCCTCCTCACCCCGGGTCATCCCCAAGTAATATATTTTACTCGGTCGTGGTTTAACATCCAAACACGTGATACGGGCTTCCTCACCCCGGGTCTTCCCCATGTAATATATTTGATCCGACCACGGTTCATAGAATGGCGGGCCTCCTCACCTCGGGTCTTCCCCAAGTAATATATTTGACCCAGCCGCGTTATAAACATGCAACACGGGCCTCCTCACCTCGGGTCCTCCCCGAGTAATATATTTGACCCGGTCACAGTTTACCATCACATACACATTCACTTACACACATACAAACATCAAATTCAAACATTCAACCAAACCATATCATCACATTCAATCCATAAATAATGGATAATCTAGAAATTAATACTAGGCTTAATAGTATACTCGAGCCTAGACCATAAATAATATATATAACCTTAGGGAATATAAGACCATAAACGAGTCTAAAATATCCTAAGGCATAAAATATAAATCACACATATTTTCATAAATCCACATATACGAAAGAGGCTATGTAATACCATCCAAATAGTTGTAACAATTAAAATCGGGTAAAATTGTAATACGGTGTGTATGCTAGCCCAAATCGTAAAAAGATTAAAAAGGGGCATCATGAACTCACCTGAAATCAATCGAACACCTGCAACGAGCTAGGAAATCCCTAAGTGCACAATCACAAGCAAGGGCCTGTAAATTATACACAACGCGTTACTAAACTAAACCGCAAGAACACACTTGCCTAATGGGCCGCTCAAGCCCAACACTTTGGCCCAAGGCCCAACACTTGGCCCAAGGCCCAACAACTTGGCCCAAGGCCCAATACTTTACCTCAGCCCCTAAACCTTTCAACTAACCAAATCCACCCTACGAATATGGCCGGGGCTAACCATGATGCACAACTCACCCGCCGGTAACCAAATCGAGTCGAATACGCGCGTAATAAATCTTAAAACAAATTGTCAAACGAATCAGCCCCAAATGGACCAAATTCCCATCTTAACCTTTTCTTACATAAAAATCATGTCACCCGAGTTGATAGGGTTGACGGTTCCTTTTTACAACTTTCAATTTAACATTTAAATGAAAATTCGCGCACCGCCGACTCGATTGACCAATCACCAACCAAAACAGCCCGAGTATCCAAATTTTAATTTTCCCACAGCCCTTAGACCACCCTAGGGCTGTACAAACTGATTCAGTCGGTCATCCGATCGATTAACGCATCAAACTCAACAATTGCCAATCCTACACCCGATAAACCCTAGTTTTCGAACTAAAATCGATGACCAGCCAAAACACCTCCATTGGCAATGAAATTATAATATAATGTAAGTGACATACCTAAGAAGATGACGGAGCACGAACTTCAATTATAACAGCCCCGAAAGATGCGAGAAAGGGCAGCCACCGGTTAAGCCTAAGACGAACTTATCGATCAATAACGAATATAACATGCAGATTTTAGCATGCAAAGATGTATTTTATTACATAGGAAAAACATGGAATTAAATTATTAAAATTTTACCAGTGTTGCATAAATATCTTAAGTTTATAAAAATATTTTTATTATATTTTTCTAGTTGACACAAAAATCATTAAAATTCTTCCAACACAGAAAGGTATGTGCAGCTATTTCAGCGCGCAACAAAATGGTTTTATTTTTATAAAATTCATTACCGAACAAAATTAAACAATTCCAATTGGGTTTGATTCTTAACTCAAAATATTAAGTTCCAGAAGTGGAAAAAACTAATTTGGACTTGTTGAAAAAGAGTTATGATGTCGGGAAGACAGACCAGAATCCGACATCCCGTATCAGCTTTGACACTCGATTTTATAAAATCATAAAAACCATTCAAATCTCGTCCAAAAATTACGTATTATACCTTTCTGGAAATTAGACTCAAAGTAGAACATTATGGAATCAAGAATCGATCAAAAACAGTGGGTTAACATCGCGTTACAGATCCTACAATAAACGTATACGAATCTGTCAGCAAACTGTTATCATCAAAGCTCAATCTTAACGACCAATAAGTGCGTTAATATGATCAATTAAGGTGAAAAAGAGTTGTAGACACTTAATACCGACCTTGAATTAGACTCGGGAGGGCTGGAACTCGGCTGGAGCTGCACGAAAAACGAGGTGGGAGTGCTGTAGCTGCTGTGATCGGGATTAGAGAGAGAGAGAGAGAGAAAGGAGTTTAGGGTTTATGATATAATATTTTTACATCTAGGTCCCCCAACTTGAAAAATGTATTATCTTGGACCAAAAATTAAATAAATAGACTTACAAGAACGGCTAGGAGGCCCCTCAAGTTGAAGAATCGACTCTCTAATATAATACAAACTCCACGAATGGTGCCGTTAAACGAAATTGTCGGGTGCTACATACTAATCTAACACTTTAAGTTATAAGAGGCAATGCATTGATTAAAGGGATGGATAAATGGACTTTTGAAACGTATTACAAGGCTCAACATTAGAAAGATGAAACCCCGGCTTTTAAACGAACATTTATAAACGATCGAGCCGATTAACGAAATTTACGGGTATTACAAAATCATCATGTAACACAAGTTTATCAAATAATACAAGTTGAACAATAAATAAATAAATGATAAGTTGTTCTTTGAATATCCTATAGGCATGCTATGTGTCTTCTAACTTTCATCCTCGTATCTTTACACCTGTAACATATGTATAAAATACAGGTCAGCTATAAATGTAGCTGGTGAGTCTCCACAATTTTATATACGTAAATAAAAATCATACAATTCATGGACAAGTGATAAACGAGCAAGTAAAGTCCTTTTCAGTTGGTATCAACCAACGTACTTGGGTATTCGCGCAAGAAAGGTCCTTTCCAGTTGGTAACAACCAACGTCCTTGGATAATAAGGCCATTTTCCACTCGATACAAATGGACCGGAGTGCAAAGGGGAGCGTATGATCATACTTAATGAGGCTACCACCACGTGTAAGTAAAGTTCGAGCAAGTAATTCAAATAACACACGAGTCCATATAGTGAATTGTAGTTTGTAATTGAAATCATAAATACTTGAAGTTTTGTAGGATACATATGCCACCCCAAAATATTAAAACGTTTAAAGAGGGGTTGTGAGAAACTCACCTCGAAATCGAAGACAAACTTGTAATAAAAGCCGAAAGCACAATAACGAAACCGGAGCGGTCAAACGTCACGAACTATAAATGAAATAAATATAGAATTTAAAGACTAATCCAACGCGATTATTAAATTTTATTATTTGTTGGGAACATGTGCTACTTTATTATTTTAAGGCATACTAACTTTTAATGGTTTTAATGAATTTTTGGGTAACGAAATAAAGTTTAACGGATAAATTATAATTAACAAATTTAAGTTGACGGGTTAATGCTAACGAATCATAATAATGAAGGAAAAACTAATCTTAATGATTTAATGAATATATTATCAATTTAACGCTAAGTTTCAGTGTGTTTTATATTGAAAGCGAAAATGTTAACGTTTTAAAAAAAAATAAATATTAATTGAACCACATTAGAAAATTAGATTAACACCATAACGAGAAGTGTTATATTTGCGAATTATGGATTTTAATGATAGTTTTAATTCGAATTAATATGGTTAACGAAACCGAATAAAGTTATCTTTAATGTTTTAACGAATTATTATTACCGAATTAAAGTTTAACGGAAACAAGGCTAACGGAACTAATATTAAAGTTGCAACGAACTACATTATTTAAACATTATCTCAACTAATAGTTTATTATATGATATTTATGGATTGCGGGTTTTATCGAAAATTTTTAGCTTGAAACAATTATTTAAACGAAAGTTAAAGTTAACGGCATGAAAATAATTATTAACGGATTTCACGATACGTTACGGATATGAGAAAATTGGGTTTTTGGATAAAAATGATAAAATATAATTTATATTTAATTTATAAGAAATTTATTTAGTTTTTTTTAGAAAGAAAAAAAAATAATTATATTTGATTTATTATGATTTTAAATAATTTTACAAATTTAACTTAGTTTATGAAATTAAAGAAAAATGGCTTTCAAAAACAATATAGCCAAAAACGGCGTGGACCGGGTTTGAACCTAGGACCTTCCGTTCACAGTCAAGAGTACTAACCAATTGATCTAGCATGTTGTTTGATTTTAAAACAGAAACAAAAATATATAAACTATTTTAGCAGATCATCTTCTTCACTATAGAACGCTAGAATTTCAATTCGATTAATCCGTTTGGTGTTTGATTAGTTAGTGTTGGGGGTTTGTTTTAGGTGTTAATCGCGATCAATAACCATGTAATAATTACCTCGAAAGATGCCGGAAGGTGTGAGGACGAGGTAGCCGACATAACGATCGGAATAGTCTTGATTTCGACTTCTAAGGGTTATATTATGTCAAGTGATGTTTGGGATGGGTATAGATGAAGATTAGTGTCCTATTTTGTTGATACATGTTTTTGTACGTTTCGGTCTTTATTGTCTGATAATGTAATAGTTTTAGTTTATTGGGGGTTTTAATGTAAAAGGGCATTTTGGTAATAATGTAATATGCCCGTTCGCCTAATTGTAAGGCACATTCGTATTATTGTAAGTCTCATTCGTTAACCCTGCTTAACAAATGGAACATATCGAATGAAGGCTATTCACTATGGTTAATGTATTAACGAATAAGGTCCCGAAAGATGCCACAAATGGGAATATGGTAAGGACACTTATATATAGGATTTACCAGCGGCGTATCCACCACTATGGTTAATATAGGATTTATTTGTCCTGTCTTTCAATATCATTCCAAGTTTCGAGTCATTGCACACAATGTACTTATTATGTCTTCCATGCGAGGACTTGGGTAATTACGTGTCGACCCATAATTACCTTTATCGTCGGATGGTCCACATAATCCGTCCCATTGTGTGGATTAAAAAAATGTAATAAATCTTATGTTAAAACTTTAAAATTAAAGAACGGTTAACTATATAGATCAAAATTCAATAAAATATGGAAACTAATCCTTAAGGTCAAGGATAAACAAGAATACGAAATTATTGAAGTCTTAAAGATACGACTAATGTTTACCAAACAAAATGCGCGAAACTCTTGAGTAGTATCGAATAATTAGAATAATGGATCTAATGAAATCATAATAAATTTAGAATAACATGTTAAGTAAACGTAGCATTGAACTACAAAATATAGACATGTAAGTCGATAAGCATCGGGTCCGAGAATAAAATAGAACAAACAAAACTTTAGTAAAAGAATCAAGTAATTTCTTAGAGTCAATAATGACTCTTTAAACAATTGAAAATTTCCAGTAAAGAGAATATCAACGCAATATCTGAGATTAATAATTGCAACTTCAAAATCAAAGTAAAACATTGGCTTCAAACTGGTAAAATATTGAGAACAAAATAATCGAACTTCAAGGTCGCATTAAAATATTGATCTCGAATTGGTAAGACATTGGGATTATAAGTAACAAAATGATCCGAATCACAACGTTGAGCGGAAATAGAACAATATGACCAAACGATTCGTGTAACAAAAATAACTCAACATGTGTATAAACATATTCATGGTCTCCAACTCCCACTAAACGATTATGTTTATAGAAAATCGGTTATAAACCGCGAAATCGAGACAATTAAATAAATGGATTCATTAATACAATTATGAATTACGTATGAAAGTAGCTCACAAGTCAAAGAATAATCAAACTAAACTTTGTAAACAACATTTGAAAGAACTGGACACATAAAGCTATTTTGACAAAGTCCAAACAGGACGGTACATATATATATATATATATACGTGAAGAAGAAAGAAAAGTAAAACAAAAGGGTAATTTGTGATGCTTGTCTTCTCGAGGATGGGTGGTGGCATGAAAGTTATTATGGGGCGGTGGTCTGGTTTACTTATCTGAAACACGTTGGCAAAGAAGGAAAAGAAATGATCGTTGATATCCGTTTAAGTTTGTAAAAAAAAATTTGATTGCAAAACATGATGTTTTTATAACTCAAGGAAAAATAATAATTTGGAAAGAAATCTTTAGTAAGTGCTAAAGTTTACAAAACTTTATAAAGCCTTTTAGTGTAAAAGATTCTCTGTTGGGTTGTGTCTTATGGAAAGATTATGGAGGATCGCCAAATGATATAACTTGTTGATAAAACCGTTATAGTGATATGATAATATTAATGGGACTCGCGAACTTAACGAGTATGAAAAAAAAAGTTGGTTATTGAGGGAAAGGTGATAAGAACAATTTATAACAAATTTTATTTAACTTAAGAAAAAGACTTATTTTATAGATCTTTTTGGAATAACAATAATAGTATTAATAAGAATGTTGATGGCAGTATTTATATTAATAATAATAGTAACAAAAAATGAATCATTTGAATTGTCGTAAAGTTCTTTTGAAGAAATCAACTTGAATATATTTCGTATAACAAAATATTTCTTGAAGATATAAATATATATATATTTATTAACTATTTTAAAATAGTAGAGATTTGAAGGTTCACGTAAAAGAGTGTTTATAATGGAACTAAATGTGGGAAAGGTACGCATCCGGAAATAAAATTTATCTATTTAAAATTTTGGCATGATTGATAAGTTTGACAAGATTAAAGTATTGATGGTCGGAAAACGAATAGACTTTTGGTGGGCAAGGATTCGGGTTAAAGTAATGCGTTGCGGAAACGAGTTAGGTCTGTCTAAGTATTGCGGGTGTGCTCGGGTTACTACAATGATATGAGCAGATGGTTGGAATAAATGGTTGTGTAGCAGGTCGTGGAAATGAACGGGTGGTGTTGGGTATGTATAGTTACGTGGAAAGTGTTGATGAGGTGGCCGAAACTATCATAATTTTTGAAGCATTTAGACATTGCGGTAGCAGAGTGGTGGGGTTCTCATGTAAATGTCTTTGTTGGGTTAGGTTTGAATATCCAAGAGTTATGTTAAGTTCGGATTGACTTAGGCATAGCTTTGAGGTTTAAATGTATTGTTGGGGTTAATGGAAATCATGGACGGCCTCACGGCGGTCGTTTACTCAATGCTCTAGGTTGTCGTTTTGTGGGTAGAGTTTCAAGAGCAGCACTAAGGAGAACGAGAAGACATGAAGTGTGAACAATCGCGTGACATTGGACGTAAATATGAAATTGATATGAAAATAAAAAGAAACGTTACATGAGAGATTCATAAAATCGGAATCCATCTATAAATATACAAATAAATAAATAAGTTGATATAATCCAAAATATATATAATTCCCTTGTATATTTAATATAATATTTTATTAGTTTCCGTTTGGTTTTTATTAGAATTTGTATATTACTAACATATTTGAATAATGTAGGTTTCGAGACTTGTTCATGGTTAAAAAGGGAGAAAAAAAGAGCTAAAACAAGCCAAACCAGTGAACTGGAGCATCAGAATTGAACCGAAACGCATCAGAATTGAACCGGACCGCATCAGAAAATGAACCGGACCGGTCAGCCCCCTCATCCGGAGCGTCGCGCGACCAGGAGGCCAAATCCCGCCACGCGGCGCGCTGGGCACCCCGTTTTGTGTATTTTCTTCGTTTTTTATCAGTTTTGGGCCCAGGAAACCTATTTAAACACCCCTAAACTTAATCATGAGCATACCCTACGAACCATAGCCGAATTTGGAGTTTCCTGGAGCTTATGATTGCAATATTTGGTGGGTTTGAAGGCTAGGAATCAGCCGGCGAAGTGCTTAATATTCAAGGACGAAGACTCCGGGTTTTATCGCCTTTATTCTTCCGTTCTTATTTATTGTTGCCATGATTTCGTCTATTATTGTTTTGTTTGTTTTTGAGATGCTAGGCTAAACGTTATAGACTGCCTAGGCTTATGATGAACCTACTTTGACGTTTGTTTTGATTTGGGATTTATTTGCGTTATGGTTTTTATGGTTTAGTAAAAGGCTTACTTATATTAAATTGATGCGTATGGATATTTAGGATTGTTTGATTAATTGTTATTATTCCATAGTTGCCTTGATTATTGTTTGTCATTATGATAGGTTGCTATTAGGTCAATTACTTTGTGTTTTTGATTATTTTGTGATTGATTTTGAATAAGATCATAGGAATAATACTATTTAATCAAATAAACCTAAGTGTGCTGCTAACCTAAATAGTTGTAAGGTGCTAGGTTATCGATAGATCTTTATTATCTGATCTTGCTAGATTTAGTTCTTCGTAAGGAGTCCGTCTAGGTATGATTATTTAATTATTGTCTATTGAATCAATTTGATATATTAAACTACCTTTGATTTCCACGCTGTAAGGTATGATTTTGTATAAAGGAACTAAATTGTAAGCAATTGGGTGACCGTAAGCGAACTTGATTTTTAATACTGGTGTGCGTTAAAACTTGTTAGAAATCCATAGGTTTTCTCTTGAGAAGGGTCAGGGGTCGTATTTAGTTTTTCTTATAAGTGTCTATTTTACGATCCCAGTCCATAACTAAATATTTTCCCGAGTCAATTCATTACCGAAATTTAGGGGAGTCTAGCCTAGGTAGTTTTCTCATCATCATCTTAATTTCATAACAAACTTTGTTTTCGTTTAATTTACTTGTTTTCTTAATTAGTTTTAATTATAGTATTAATTTAGTATTTTAAATAAAAACCCCCTTAAACAAATATAAATAATAAGTCGTGTTTTGTAGTCGAGTCTAATTAGCTAGTAAACGTAATTTAAAGAGTCTCGTGGGTTCGATATCCGGACTTACTTAGCTGTACTAGAGTCGACCGGTTCACTTGCCGGTTAGTAGTTTAGTTAAGTTTAAGAGTCTAGAATTTATTACTTAGTGTCTAGATTAGCGTGTTTTTATATAACTACTTTTAGCACATCAAGTTTTTGGCGCCGTTGCCGGGGACTCTTGGCGATTGCGTTATTAGCTTTGATAAGATTTATCTGCTACATCCGTGCTACTTGTTTTGTTTTGTCTTTTGAGTCGTAGGAGTCTAATTAATTTTAGTTTAATTTTAAGTTTAGTTTATTTTATTTATTTTTATTTTATTTTTGTTTTTAAATAGAGTCTATTGATTTGGTCTTGTGTGCTTTTCAGGTTTATGCCACATCTTCGTTTGCAAGGGCCACTTCCGTTAAAGTCAGAAGTCAGTTTACCGATCACCATAGATTCTCCACCGAAGTCATCACCACACAGTTCACCGCCGTCGAGCCCCGGAACCATTCCAGTTATTCCAATGGCCGACAACCGAACCGTTTACCAACAAGCTTTCGAGGGTTTCACCGGAGATCACTCGACCATCATCACCCCCGTAATCGATAACACAAATTCCTGGCAGATTCCTTCTTATGTCATAACCAATCTCATCCAGAGTAACTTATTCCTTCTTAAAGTAATCAAGCTTAATCGTATACATACACAACGAATTCATTGATGTCATCATAAGATCTAGATCCTAACAGGCTCTCTCAAGTGGTATCAGAGCAAGTGATCTGATCTTCGATGTTGTTCGTTGTTGAACATGTATAATTCATCATGTATTGGCTTAATTTCATGATGAATTGATCTTAATCGAGTTTTAACTAATTTCGATAAAAACAGAGGTTCATGTATTCTAGAAATTGGATTGTTCTAGTTGATTTGGACTAAGATTAAAGTAATTAAAGCTAGATAACTGAGGTTTTAGCTTGAATTAAGTTTGAATTGAGTGAAATTGAGGTTTGATTGAAGGAGATTGAGTGTTACGGACTTGTGTTTAATGTAATTGAAAATTGATAGTTTCTGGTGTGGTTTGTGAATACGGACGAGTGTAATCAAGTTCGGAACGGTGTTACGAGTCGATTGATATAGAGTATAGGGATTTCGGACAAGTTTGGACTGAGATCTGAGTTTATGAATGTATGATGATATGAATTCTGTTTCGTTAAATGGATGAAGACTGATTCGTTAATCCTTAACTACTCATTCGCTAATCCTTCACTGCTCATTCAAACAACATGCGCTAAACCCTATTCGTTTAAACCACATTCGTTATTACTTCATCATTCGTTAAAATCTCATTCGCTACTCCTTTACAATCTTCACATTCGTTATCTCACAATCACTTGAATTGATAACGAATATCAACTCATTCGTTACTCATTAAACTCGATATTCGTTATTGTTCTGATTCGTTTTAACAGTAATCAAAAGTTGTAAAATTTGACAAGTTTGGTCCCTAAATTTCAGAACTTACTATCTTATGGCTTCTTAGAATGCTTTGTTATATGCATTAGCATCCCAGAATGCTTTAATGCAACAAATGCTGACAATGGACAACGAGATTGGTAGTCACAACAAGTGCCCTAAACTTCTGAAACTTTCAGACTTTGCTCGGTGGGAACTGAGGTTTCGTGCTCACTTGGGGTCGGTTCATCCAAGCAGTGTAAGGTATCTCGATGTTGTTTATGCAACACCTCTTGTTGATAGTGAGAATCTTGGTTGGACTCCAAAGGAATTTAAGCATTATGAAGCACAAGAACTGAAAGATTTTAAAAGTGAGACAAAGGCTTATTCTACTCTTACAATGGCTTTACCTGAACAAATCTTTCACCAATATAGCACGATTAAGATTTGTGCATCTCTATTTGATACTCTGAAAAGAAGGAGCTTGGGTAATACGCTAGAGAGTAAGAAGACCCTTGTGAAGTTTCAGTTTAGAAATTTCATCTTGATGAAGAATGAAACTATGGAAGAGATGATTAATCAGTTTAGTCATCTAGTTGTGGAAATGGCAAGTGTAAATCTTGAGCCAACTGAAGCCGATAAAATTGATACACTGAATAATGCTTTACCCTCATCATATTCTACTTTCCTTTTTGTGTTAAAAGAGAATGGTTTCTTTTGCAACACAGAGCTCACTGCAGTGCAATTTATTAACAAAATAGAGGAAAGAGAAGTTGAGTTAGAAGTGTCAAAACTCATTGAAATATAATCAAGTTCAGAATCCTTCTTTGTATGGTGGTGCATTGTCGGCTAATAACTCATCAAGCTCAAGTTCAGTTCCAATCACAACATTTTTCACTCAAGAACAAGAAGAGAATGCTAATGTAAATAGTTCGCCTAACGTGTGTTTCATCAAAATTGGTGCAAAGTCTGAGTCTACTGCCAATGCTTCAATTTCATTACCAAAAGTAAATCTTCAAGAAGCTGAACAACAATTTGCTTTTGTGTTTACTTTCATGACTTCATATGAACAACTGGTTGGTAGCAAGATTGCAACAAGTGAGTTGACCGATGAAGACTATGACCAGATTGATCCCGATGACCTTGAACTGATGGATCTCAAATGGAATATGGCAATGATTGTCAGAAAGGTCAAAAGGTTTATGCAAAGAACGGGAAAGGATCTTCCTGTTGGTACATAGATGTCAGTAGTTCATATGTCTAATGTCTGTAATCGAGTCTGTAATATTGTTTGTGTATTTGTTTGTTAAAGCGAAGTTGTTGACAAGTTCGCTTAGGCGAACTTGTTAACCAAGTGAAGTTATTGACAAGTTCGCCTAGGCGAACTTGTTGAACGAACGAAGTTATGGACAACTTCGCCTGAGGCGAAGTTGTCGTGTATTTATAAAGTGTACGGCTGATCGTTTTAGAAGTTGATTCAGTTGGTTAATTTACGTGTAATTCAGTGAGTCGAGTGACGTGAGGTCGAGAGTCTGTAAGTAACACGGTTTCAGTTATTAATATAACGTGAGTTTGTTCGTATCGTGTTCGTGTGTTCGTGTGATTGTATTCTACGTCCGTAACGATCTACACAAGGATTCCGCACCTGTGTATATCGGGATATCTCGTGTGATCCGTCCAGGGAACCTACAATTGGTATCAGAGCTTTTGCTCGATTGTGTGGTTCGGGATATTCACGCGGGTGTAGAATTCGTTCCATTTCGGGTATTCACGGGACGAGTTTGTGGTGTTTTTGCTCATTCTAGCCTCCTACCAGTGTGTTTAAGCCTTTAAACCGTCAAAAACGTCGTTAAAATCCGATTTTCAGATCTGCAGAAAGTTTCAGTTCGTCAGGCGAAGCTGCTGTTCATCAGGCGAAGTTGCCGTCAGGATACGTGGGGTTTCAGCGAAGATATAAGGAGAAGCGAAGTTATTTACAACTTCGCCTACCTCCTCCTTCGCCTAACTCAGCGAAGTTCTCATCAAGTTCGCCTAGCTCAGCGAAGTTTTTCTTCAAGTTCGCCTACTTTCTAAGTTCGCTTACCCTAAGCGAAGTTATTCTCAACTTCGCCCAGTCACGCGAATTTAAGAAGGATCCAGCGAAGTTATTACTTAAGCGAAGTTATCCTTAACTTCGCCTACAGTACTGTTCAGAGGAAATTTTTTAACTTCGCCCTTTTCAGAATTTTTCAGGTTTCTTAGTCTTCAAGAAGGATGTCGTCGATCAACATTTCGGAGCTTGTAAAGATGGAAGTTGAAGCGGGGTCAGCTACAAAGGCCCCAAGGTTGCTGAAGGGAACCGATTTTGTCGCGTGGAAGGATCGGTTCATACAATACGTTAAGTACCAGGATGCGAAAATGTGGGTATGCATCCAAGTTGGATATATTCCACCAATCATGGAGTATGAGGGTCGAGACCAAATCAAGAAATACAGTAAAATGGAAGAGGAGGAGAAAAAGATGTATGAAGCCAAGAGCAAGGCTCATGCTGCAATCACAATGGCTCTTCCACAGGAGATCCTCCATACGTTCAGAAAGTATACATCAGCTAGAGAGCTTTGGGAAGCTCTTGAGAGCAGATTTGAAGGGAATGTAGGTATTCGGGCTTCAAAGATAAAGTTGCTCAAGACTCAATTTTCAGTCTTTAAGTACTTAAAGAATGAATCTCTGGATGACATTATCACTCGATATTATCATCTAATGACTGAATTGAGTAACTACTCCATTTCCTACCGAGAAGAAGAGATTGTGGAAAAGCTTCCCGATGCCCTCCCACCAAAATGGGAGATGTATACTGTGCTGATGAGGGAAGACAAGGACTTCCCTACTTATGATCTTGAAACTACTGTCAACAAGCTCAGAACTTTTGAGCTTAATATGGTAAGAAAAGAAACATCTATGGATCAGGTTCAAGATCCAGGCATGTACGGTGCTAAAGTAAACTCCAATTCAAGTTCAAAGACTGATTCTGCCGCCTACTACTCGAAGGGTGAGTCGGGTGCCAAGTCTTCACAGGAGGGGCATGTGTCAGTAAACTCAAATGGGGATGTTTGCTTTGTTGCGGGTGGATCAAGTGATACTCAACAGACAGCAAGCAAGATTAGTGGATCTTCAAGTTCCTCAAGCAATAATTACTTTAAGATGCCAATGAGCGTCAAATCTGCTGAAGAGCAGTTTGGCCTCTATGCTTCGTTTATTGCTTCATATGAAAACTATATTCAAGGAAAGGTTGTTGATCCAGCGATGCTGGATGAAGACTATGACCAGATCGATGCTGATGATCTGGAGGAAATGGATTTACAATGGCAGATGGCCATGATAGTGAGGAGAGTGAAGAAGTTTATGAGAAAGACGGGGAGAAAGTTTGTTGGTGGCAGGCCAGGGTTCGACAAGTCTAAGGTGAGGTGCTATAACTGTCAACAAAACGGGCACTTTGCCAAAGAATGCAGAAACGAGCGAGTTGAACGTGGTCAGGGCCGGTCTGCACAGCACACTGGGAGTAATAAAGAAGTCAATGCCATGCTGTCCAGAGAAGCAGGTGAATACAACTGGAACCTGCATTCGAATGAAACTAGTGAGCAGGCAAATATGGCTAATGTTGAGAATGAAGAACGTGAGAAGACTACCGGAGAAGAGAAAGCTACTGGTAAGGAAAAAGCTTTCATGACAGATAACAAGGATCAACTCTCCGAGGTAAGTTCTAAATCTATTTGTACTAAATGTGAGAATTTGTCTGAGCAACTTGCTACCATAACTGATCAGTATGTTCGTTTAGATGCTGAATTTAAAACTCTTAAAGAAGATCATCACTTTATGAAAGCAAGAGAAAACAGTTACAAAGTTAAAATAAAAGCGTGTGAAAAAGATGTTAAAAGCTTAAAAACAAAACTTGCTGAAAAAATTGAAGTAATTGATCTAAGTTATGAGGTTTTAGAAGAAAAGACTAAACTGATTGCTAATGAGAAAAGCAGATTGCTGACCACCAGGTGAAAGTGGTGAAACTGAACCGAAAACTTGAACAGTTCAGAAATTCCTCAGCTATTCTTGATCACCTTGTTAGTGATCAAGGTACCTCTACAAAGAGGGGAGGAATTGGTTATCACGAGGTTCCACCACCTTATAACCATAATTACACTTTTAACCCTAGTGTTCAGAAATCTGTTGATTTTGAAGTTCCCCAGACAGCTCCAATCAAGGTTACGAGTAAAGAACCAAGTGTTAGTAGTGGCGAAACGAGTTCGCCTGTTTCAAGTGTGAAAATTTCTGTTACGAGTCCAATCTCATCAGATTCGGATAAGTTGTCTGAATCGGGTAAGACAAAAGAGAAGGTAGTGTTACCCACTGGTGGAGAAAAAGATAAAACCTATAAAAAGAGTACTCCACTCAACCCGTACGTTCCACCTTATGTGAGACGAACGGCCGGTAACACAGCCTCGACATCCAAAACAACCTTTGAAAAGAAAATGGAGTATAGGTGTTGTTTTAGGTGTAATAAGTTAGGACATCTTGTTGCAGATTGCCCTCTGACGCCGAAATTCAGAGGTGTGAGGCCTATTAAAACTGAGCATAAGCCTAACGGTAATTTTAATACTGCTAAAAATGAAAACCCTTCAAAGTTCCGAAATGTAACTAATTCAGGTTTTCACAGAAACAAACCTCAGTTTAACAATGCTAATAACCAAACCACAAGATATAATACTTTCAATGTACATTGGTTTGGAAGGCCTCACACTCAATTTCCAAGGATATTTCCTAATAGGACTGACAGGAATTATCCAGATGCTAACTTTGGAAAGCAGAAGTACGGGATGTATAGATCCAAGACCAATTGGTCTTGGGTCCCTAGATTCTAATCCTTTGCTTTATTTTGCAGGAACAGTTGAACAGGGCTGCCCACAGTCTTTGGATTGTAGATAGCGGCTGTTCCCGGCACATGACGGTAACAAATACTTGTTGCACGACTTAAAACCTATTCAAGGAGCGAGAGTTAGCTTTGCTGGTGAAAGTGGAGGAAGAATTACTGGAAAAGGAACGGTGTCCAATGGGAAAATAACTCTTGAGAATGTGAACTTTGTAGAAGAGTTGAAGCACAATCTGCTGAGTGTGTCGCAGATTTGTGATAAGGAGTACACTGTTCATTTCACGAAGAATGAGGCGATCGTGTTGAAGCCTGGTTTTCAGATACCAGACGAGTGGATAGTGATGAAAGCTCCACGTGATACAAATACTTATGTGATGGATATGAGGTCTACTGAAATGGTCACGGGAGAATCATGTTTAATGACGAAAGCAAGCGAATCGGAATCCGAACTATGGCACAGGAGGATGGGGCACATTCATCTTCGGAAGATGAACCACATTGTCAGGAATGGACTTGTGATGGGCGTTCCCTTGAAAAGTTTTAACTTTGAAGACAAATGTATAGCATGCAAGAAGGGAAAGCAACACAAGAAATCCCATCTCACCAAGAAGGTCAACTCTATTGCCAGTACTCTAGAACTGCTTCACATGGATCTCTTCGGTCCCGTGAATGTAAAAAGTCTAGGAGGTACTTCTTACTGCTTGGTGATCACTGATGACTACTCGCGATATTCGTGGGTATATTTTCTGAAATCGAAAGATGAGACGGCTCAAATGGTGAAGAATTTGATTACCAAAGTTGAGAACGTCATGAGTAAAACAGTTAAGTTCATCAGAAGTGACAATGGAACGGAGTTCAAAAATTTTGAAATGGAGATCTTCTGTCTTCAGAAAGGAATTGAACACCAATACAGCGCTCCGTATACTCCGCAACAGAATGGAGTGGCTGAAAGGAAGAACCGAACTTTAATTGAAGGAGCCAGAACTATGCTGGCAGATTCGAAGCTTCCTGTGATGTTCTGGGCTGAAGCGGTTGCTACAGCCTGCTATGTTCTGAATAGAGTGTTAACCGTTAAGAGAGTTGGTAAAACATGTTACGAGCTTATGCATGGAAGGAAGCCCAACTTGAGTGGTCTTGAACCATTCGGGTCCCCTTGTTCGATCTTGAAGACAAATTCTAAATTTGGAGAAGTAGCCGATAAAGGAATCTTAGTCGTTTATGTTGTTGGTACTCCCAACAGACGTGTCTTCAATACTTCGACCTGCAAGGTGGAGGTGGTGTGTAACACCGACATCACAAGTTACCAACCGCCAAAACCTAGCAATGGACCTGCTGAGCTTTTCGACTATGTTAAGCTTTTTAAGTCGTTTAACATACCGGATTTGGAGATTTCTGAAGAAGAAAGAGCTGCGACGAAGATGATACTCGATGAGGAAGAAAATCTATTGCAAAGACAGCTGATTGATAAATGTCAACCTTCCTCATCAAACACTATCGGTACCCCTGCTGCCTCTGCTGAAGAAGAATTTATCAATCCTTTTCACTCTCAGCATGAAACAACCATTGATGAGATCTCTTCTAATTTGGAAGATAGTTTGCATGTCGGTTCTGTTCCGACCACGAGAATTCATAAAGATCACCCTTTGGATAATGTGATTGGTGATGTGTCCTCCGGTGTACAAACAAGAAGTAGCTTGAATGAACACACCTGTGTTTATACAAGCATTAAGGAGACAGGAATAATCAATGAATGCCTGTACACCTGCTTTATAAGCCAGATTGAACCGAAAAATTATCAAATGGCTTTAAAGGACAGCTCGTGGGTCGAGGCCATGCAAGAAGAGTTGGCTCAATTCGAGAAGATGGAAGTTTGGACTTTGGTTGAAAAACCAAAGCATGTGCATGCGATAGGCACAAAATGGGTGTTCAAGTGCAAGAGAGATGATAAGGGGATTATTATAAGAAACAAGGCGAGGCTAGTCGTTAAAGGTTTTAATCAACAAGAGGGGATTGATTATAACGAAGTGTTCGCTCCTGTCGCCAGGTTGGAAGCTATAAGATTGTTTTTAGCGTTTGCTGCTTATGAAAAGATGAAGGTGTTTCAGCTAGATGTGAAGAGTGCGTTTTTGAATGGGAAAGTTGATGAGGTTGTGTATGTTGAGCAACCTCCGGGTTTTCCTGACCCAGACTTTCCAGATCACGTGTACAGGTTGAGCAAGGCGTTGTATGGATTACATCAGGCACCTCGTGCCTGGTATGCAACTTTATCGGATTACTTGCTCGAGAATGGTTTTGAAAGAGGGAAAATTGATAGCACGTTGTTCTTCAAAAGAGATGGAAGCGACTTCCTGCTGGTACAAGTCTACGTGGATGACATTATTTTTGCTGCATCAAAAGTCTCCATGTGTCAGGAGTTTGAAGCTGTCATGAAGAAAAGGTTTGAAATGAGTGCTATGGGTGAACTAACTTTCTTTCTAGGATTGCAGGTTGATCAGAAGAAGGACGGGATGTTCATTCATCAGACGAAGTATGTTCATGATGTGCTCAAGCGCTTCAAGATGGAGGATAGTTCTCCATATGATACTCCAATCTGCGTCAATCACAAATTGGGTGCTGAAGTAGACGGTGATGCAGATGTGGACCCAACTCAATATCGGGCAATAATAGGTTCTTTAATGTACTTAACTGCATCTAGGCCTGATATAATGTTTGCTGTTTGTCTTTGTGCATGTTTTCAGGCAAATCCAAAAGAATCTCATTTGAAAGGTGCAAAGAGGATACTGCGGTATCTCAAGGGCAAGCCGAAGATGGGGTTGTGGTACCCGAGAGGAGGAGACTTGGAGCTGGTCGCTTACACAGATTCTGATTATGGAGGGTGCAATCAGAGTCGGAAGTCAACAACTGGAGGATGTCAGTTTCTTGGTGGCAGATTGGTGTCGTGGCAATGCAAGAAGCAGACTTCAGTCGCAATTTCAACCTGTGAGGCAGAATACATGGCAGCATCCAACTGCTGCTCTCAGGTTCTTTGGATTCAACAACAGTTGCGCGACTATGGTCTGAATTTCTTACTTACTCCTATTTGCATTGATAACACAGCTGCAATCTCAGTAACTAACAATCCCGTGAAACATAGTAAAACTAAACACATTGACATACGTCATCATTTCATACGGGATTGTGCTAAGAAGAAACTGATAATGCTTGAAAAGGTGGATACGCTTGATAATTTCGCTGATTTATATACTAAAGCGTTTGACAAATCCAGATTTCAAAACCTTATTGAACTGAATGGGATGATCAATCCCGAGTAACCATGCTTTTCTTGTGATATTTAAAAAAAAAAAAAAAAAAACGTCACTAATCGCTTAAAAATATGTCGGTTACATCAGTTTGAAGGACTTGTCTTCGGATATGTTTTGGTCCTCATTTTCTACTTGTAGATTTTGAGGATAGCCATTAACCAGATTACTGATAGTGACCGGGGCAGTTTATGATGGGTTTTACATTCTTTCGCTTAAAATTAGTCGATCATACTTAGTTAGAAGGACACATACTAGTATGTGGTCGGTCCAGCTGATCCATTGGATCTTCGGGATAGCCGTTTACCTGAAGACTTTGTTTTGGTCGGGGCGATTAATGTTAAAATTTTGAAAGAAAAAAGGGAAATGAAATTATTTTTCAAGTCTGTTACTTCGTATGAAGTTCGTTAGCTATGTTAAACGGAAAATTGATCCAACATTGGAAAATGATAGATATACTAATTCTGTGTGCTTAACTAGTGAAGTTATTAGGCTTAAAAGGCTGTAGGACAGTCATTGTATGTCATGGTAACTTTTTATGGTGCGTAAAAGTAGATGTGATACAAACTAAATTTACTTGATTTTACGTGGAAACTCCTTAAGAGTTTTGCGTGTCTTAATATATATCTTTCCGAATGATAGGCAGAAAAGCGATTACCCAGTCATACACGAGCCCATGTGTGTTCTGATTCCCGTAAAGATAGCGTCTCAAGATACTGCAGTGATCCAGAATCGGAACTTGCAGTAAATTTCTACTTTGAAGTCTATGTTTATTAAAATATATATATATATATATATATATATATATATATTTGGAGTTATTGAAACATATTAGAGATGACAAAGTCAAGACTTCACAATCATTGAGTAAGAGAGAAGAACGGGAAGGAGATCAAGAATACTTACAACTTAATCAGACACTATGGGTCGAAGTCAATTCGGGGTGACTTGGGGAAAGCCAAATACGCTTTGAGGATAGATAGGAGGCATCAATATTTCTGAGTTGTTGCCCACTTAAATTTTGAGGCTTAATCGAACCTAACTCGTATCACAGACACGATGAAAACCACTTTAAGTTATACCTGCGTACAACCTGTCTCTATATGTCATAATACAGCTAAACACGGATCTATGTGACAGTCACGTAGTTAGTATGATTCCTGTTCGGATCTTTTCTAAAACGTAGCAGTCCCTATCGAGACTGAGATTTGATCCCTTATACTTTAAATTTTTTAAGTTTTTGTACTTAGATAGTTTTATGATTTTTTAACTGGTTACTTAGACTTGATCGTGTCGTTTAGTTCTTCTAGGAAAGTTTTATAACTTAATTGGAAAAATGTTAAACTTATAAGGTTAAATTTTGTAAATATATAGGCGATGTTGTTGAACAGGCGAAGTTGTGGTTAACTTCGCCTAGGCGAAGTTATCCGTAACTTCGCCTGAATAACTCCGCCCATATATAAGGATTATCAACAGTCATTCCTGTTCATTAATCTCAAAACTCAGCGAACTTATATTATCCACAGCGAACTTATACTAATCCTTTGTGTTATCTTGCTCTTCGATTTCACACCGATCTAAAGGTTGTTTGTGTTCGTTTATCACATGTTCTATGTTCTTTGATTAATCTAAGGTTGTTTCGACAACCGGGTTATTAACCTCGAATCGTCGGACATTCAACCGATTTTCAAAACTTGTTTTAACGTGTTAATCAACATACTGATCGTCAACAAGTCCTTAAAACTTGTGTTTAACAGTATTTAATCGTCTAAACTAGCCGAAAACATCAACTGCACGTTGTTCCATAATCCTCACTGTCACCGATTCAGATTCAGGCGAAGTTAGGGTTTAGGCGAAGTTATCCGTAACTTCGCCTGAAGCTTAAGTTCGCCTGAAATTTAAATTCGCCTGAGGCGATGTTGTGATGAGGCGAAGTTAACATTAACTTCGCCTATATCATTTTAACTTAATATTAATTAGACGAACTTAAAGCTGAAGCGAAGTTGTTCCCAACTTCGCCTCAACTTTAACTTCGCCTATACAGAGTTTATCACAACTTCGCTCATGGTAACCAGCGAACTTGTGTTATTCATTAACGTTTATCTAACTTGGTTAGTTTGTTGCAGATATGGCTGCGGTAGCTGGTGCTGGAGGTTAGAGGTGCACAAATCGGTTTTTTTAAAAAAACCGGTTCGGTTATTAGCCGGACCGGTTTTTTTCACCGAACCGGTTAATAACCGGTTTTTGTGCATGAAAACCATAACCGGTCAAACCGGTTACGACCGGTTTGGGAACCGGTTAGAACCGGTTAATAAACCGGTTTTTTTATTAACCGGTTTTTTAATAACCGGTCTAACCGGTTAACCGGTTTTTTTTTTTTTTTTTTTAATAACCATTATTTTTTCACAGTATAAACAAACCGGTAACTACAAGGCAAACCGGTAACTACAAGCATTAAATCGTTATCGCATATTCGTAACTCAAAAATACATAACTTTCATTTATAGCTTTTACATTAAAAATACAAACATTAAATCGTTATCGCATATTCGTAACTCAAAAATACAAACATTAAAGAATGCTTAGACACGGTTACATTAACAACTTGCTGTTTCTTACTCATTATTTTCATCGCTACCCGATCCCGAGCTATTCCTTAGGTAATCGTCGTACGCGGCTTCTTCATCGGTCATTGGTTGAGTGTGTCCTTGATTGACCTCGTCTTCATACAAGCCCGCCTCATAGTCCATTTCCCCCTCGAGTGAGCGTTGATGTTGTGCCCTATCTAAAGCGTCCAAGTAATCCTTGTAGCAAATAGACATCTCTACAGCTGGTGGAGTGAGTCGAGTCCTCCTAATCGATATAACCCTGCCAGAAACAGAAAAAGCAGACTCCGAAGCTACCGTGGAAGCTTGGACCGTTAGTAAATCTTTGGCCATGGCGGCGAGGATCGGAAACTCATCCTCCTTACCTCTCCACCAAGCCAGCAAATCAAGACTTCTAAATTCATCTGGAGTCATGTGTTTCACAAAGTTGGTACCACCATACCTTCCAAGTTCACTGCTTGGGGTATTTACCTTTTGACGTTTACCGGCGTCTTCCCAAATCATGTAGTACATCCCCATTTCAAGGTCGGTTTGGGATTGGGATTGGGCAACAGCTCTTAACGAGTCATGAATTTGGGAAGACGACCCGTATTTTGTAAGGTAAACATCATACATGTTAGACAAGGTGGTGTTGAAAGCATTCTTTAAAGTTTGGTTATAATAGGGGTTTTGATCGTCGTTTAACTCTAGCTCATCACAAATTTTTTCTATTAAAGCTTCAACACCACCAACATTTATGCAAGGGTTTAACGCAGCAGCACATGTCAAAACAGCGGGTAGTTGTTGAAAATATTTTCTAAATTTTTCTTTCATTTTTACACCCATATCGAAATAAGGTGCACCCCTACAATGAAGTTCACTCAACTTTGTGCACATGACAGCAATTTTTGGTAAAGCAATGGGGCTTGTTGGATAGTAAACCCCGGATAAACTTGTTATGCAAGATTTAAAAATTTGAAGTACCTCCGTAACGATCTCAATCAATAACCAGTTTCTAGGATCGTACGGTGCACATTTACCCCTACTTGACATTATTTGATGAAACGCAACTAGTGATTCTTTTTGTTGGATGGCTTTCTCAAACATATCACAAGTCGAGTTCCATCTTGTTGGACAATCCCAATTGGGCCCCAACCATTGACAATTAGCTTCATCACAAAATTTTTTGTATCTTGAAAATGTTTTATTGTTGCTAAAAACATCTCGTAACATTCTTTTAAAATTGTTTCTTTGCGTTTCGATCACGTTTAACCCATCTTGCACGGCCAAGTTGATAATATGTGCAATGCATCGGCTATGAAAAAACGCTCCATCACAAATAGGTTTATACTTTAATTTTAAATGGCCAACCGCGGCCGTATTGTTGGACGCGTTATCAAACGAAATTGAAAAGATTTTATCTTCAATTTTGTATTGTCGAATGACTTTATCCAAGAGTTTAAAAATATTTCTGCCCGTGTGCGGGTAATCAAACAATTGAAACGCAACGGTTCGTTTCATCATTTGCCACGACCCGGGGTCAACCCAATGAGCCGTCACACAAATGTATGAGTCGGGCGAACCATTAGGTACCGACCACACATCCGTTTTTAAGTTTACACCAGTTTGTAAGTTTGAAAAGTATGAAATTAGTTCGGATTTAGCGTTTTTCCAAGCTTTAAGACAATCTCTTCTAAGGGTCGAACGACTTACGTGTTGGTAGCGTGGTTGAACATACTTTTGCATCATCGACGTGAATTGAGGGTTGTCGAAGTGGTTGAAAGGAAGTGTATTTTGAATCACAAAGTTTGAAAACTGGTGACGTACCTCTTCAAGGTCGTACGTAAACACCGTTCCTTGATTCGTCATCTCCGGCTGCGAACTACTTCCCGATTCGTCCTTCAAGGCCTTGCAAAAGGGCCTTTGTACATGCGCTCTTAAAGTGGAGTTTGCATCTTTGCCATAAAACTTCAAACAATGTTTGCATCGAGCTTTTTGGGTACCGTTAGACATTTCGCATAGGTCGAAATGTTGCCAAACATCTTGGTTTCGTTTCGTGGGGATGACCCGAACGACCGTTTCTCCCGTGTTCGAGGCACCCATGTTGACGGATGAAGCAGCACTTTGGGAGGCCATGATAATCGACTACGAAATAAGAGTGTATGGAGTGGTAATGTGGTATAATTGAGCGTGAGATAACAAAATAATCGCGTATGTAATAAACGTTTAGAGCGTTTGGAGTTGTATAATCGAGTGTGATCTAACCAATACCCAACCTAAGCTATATATAGATGTTTGTGGGGGTAAAATGGGAAAAAAAAAACGGTCAAAAATAAGAAAAAACGGCTATATGGCCGTTACTCAACGGGAAAAAAACCGGTTTTTAACCGGTTAACCGGTTTTTTTATAACGGTCAAAAACCGGTTTATAAAAAAACCGGTTAACCGGTTTTTCTAATAACCGGTTATTAAAAAAACCGGTTTTTTAAAAACCGGTTATTAAAAAAAACCGGTTTTTTTTTAAACCGGTTATAAAACCGGTTTAGGCTCCAAATTGTGTAACCGATATATAAACCGCCGGTTTGTAAACCGGTCAAACCGGTTTACAAAAAACCGGTTTTCTTAAAAACCGGTTTCCGGTTTAAACCGGCAAACCGGTTCGAGGACCGGTTTTTTTGACCACCTTTACTGGAGGTGCAGGTGGAGACGATGGTGATAACCAACGTCAATTCTTCCCGGGTCACAATATGTACATTACACTTGACCCGGAGGCGAGCGGCGTGGACGATTACCGCGAGATCATAACTTTCCTCCTACGCTCGAGGATTTTTCATGCGATCACGAACACTCTGCCGATATCTCTACCAAATATCGAAGACTTTTGGCAGACGGTAGAATATGATTGTCGCGTTGAGCCCCCGGTCATGCGAGCGACTGTGAACAATCAAGAAGTTCAGTTCAATTCTGAACAGATCCGGGTGGCGCTACGATTTGGAGAGGAGACTCGAGACGATCCAACTGAGTTTGTCGCTCCCTTCCGTGATGGAGCGTTTCTCCGAATGGGCTACTCTGGTCCATTAGGTGATACCCAGAGGAGGAAGGGTTTCCTTCTAGATCAGTGGCGCTTCCTCATGCACGTTATGATAGTTTGCATGTCTGGGAGGAAGGCAGGCACTGATGGTATGGGTGCGACCATGCAGTCTGCAATGACTGCACTGACCTATAACAAACGTTATAGCTTCAGTCAAATGGTCTTCTACGAGATTGATAGACAAAGAAGGGAGATGTCTCGGGAGCGGTTCATTATGTACCCACGGTTCATCCAGATGATATTGAACCATGTGGCTCCGAATCTACCACAGAGACGACCGATCAGATACGTGGAATCGGTGAGCAAACGTATCTTTGCTCAATGCCGCACTTCAAGTGCGAGGAGCAACCCTGAACGTCGTCCCAGGCATACTCCATTGTTTGGGTTTTTAATCAACCCAGAGTATGTTCCTGCTGGTGGGGACGAGTTCAGAGATCCTCAACCGCGACAGGCAAGAGCAACTCAAGCTATTCCTGCTCCTGCTGTGCCTGTTGTGTCGGCTGCAGAGGATATAGATCTTGATGCTGTTTTTGGAGGTCAAGGTTATTTTGATATGGATCAAGTTGAAGAGGTGTAGGTCTCTGCTGCACAAGGTTCGAGTGTGAGTGCTACTAGAGCAGCCACGTCGATGGCTGACTCATATTTGGATGAGATCATGGATGAGGGGAGACGGTTGATGGTGTCTCGAGAGAGAACTTTTGGGAAGAGGAAGAGAACGGAGGATGATGATGAGTCGGAAGAGGAAGAAGACATACATAAGCTGATAAGACGATCAAGAAGGGAAAGGACAGGTGTTGGTATGGGAGCTGGAGAGACTTCAAGGACTGTACGTTTTGCTCCGGCCGCACTGTCTGGTATGTCTATTGTTCCTTCTTCTGTACAGGTTACAAGTACAAGCGCTGCGGATGTTCCCGTGGTGGCTACATCATCTGCTGGCACTCCATCCATCACTGCTATCCAGACGTCGACTCCGGAGATCGTGTCTCTACCACCTCCAACGCTTACTCAGTCGGTGGTAGCTGCACGATTTGTAGAGTCAACGGTCGTTACTGCTGCAGGGTTATCAGGTATGGTACCACCTGCGGTTACGCCTGCTTCTGATGTCTCGCCTTCGCCTATGTCAGACTCAGAGAGAATAGCTTCACTAGAGCGGATCGTGGCAGAGCAATCGAAGACTATTCAAAGCCTAGTGGAAGCAAATCAACTACAGTCATCCCTCCTGGTTGAGCATGGGAAAATCATAGATGCCTTGAAGGAGTTCTTGGCATCTCAGGGGGAGATGAGCTGTAAAGGCGACGAGCTCAGAACGAAGAAGAGAAATGACCGAGACGATGATCCCAATGCATCGAAAGATGCAGGTGGTGAGCTGCCAAGAACTTCTCAAACTCTTGGTACTTCCACAGCTGAGGGGGAGTCTACCGACGCGGCTGGTGGTGATGATGTGGTGTTGGTGGAGGATGACGTGATTGATGCACTGAAAGAGCTTGACGATGATATGTTCAGCGATGAGGTGTTGTTTGATGAAGATGTCCTGCCGAGTGATGTGATTGAGAAGATCGGTGAGCAGATTGTGATTGAAGATGGGATAGAAGAGGGGGAAATAGTAGAAGAAGACGTTGAACACGAGATCCCTGATGTTGAGAAAGCCGACATGGGTACTGAGATGGATGAGACTGAGTGGGAGGAGCAGCCTAGGTGGAAGGAAGGCTGTGCTCATTGGTTTATTAAGACCAAGAAGCCTGCTGTTCCAGCCATATTCAAGAAGAGTTATAACATCAAAGGCTATGCTGAGTCGAAGAAGGGAATTATCTGTTGGATATATGATGAACAGATGAAATTGTTTGTGGTGAAGCGTTATGATGGTATTCAATACTTCAAAAGAATGTTGAGATCTCTCAATATGTTGCCGGAATGTGAGGTGAAGGATTTGGCCAGGTTGGGCCTGATAAATAGAAGTGACAACAACATGGCAAGAGTGATTGAAAAGATCGTGTGGAAAGAAAGCATAAAAGAAAAGAAGTTTGAATTATTAAAGCCACAGAAGGGAAAGCTCGTGGAGGATACAGAAAGGGGATTGAGAGCAGATGGCAAGCCATGGATGGTGATGAAGTACAAACCGATCCGATGCATCAAGGAGGTTCCAATGAAGACTATGCCTCAAGATGTGTTGAAGAATCTAAAATGGTGGTATGTTGATTGCCAGACTGCTGAAGCCGTGATGGAAGACGAAGATGAACAAGAAGTGCTGAGGGTGTATGATCCGATGCATCTTGTTAACTTATCGAAAGCTGATTTGCAAGTGTTGAATGAAATGAAGATATTCTATATTCCTGCTTGGAAGGATGAAGCAAGGAAATATCAGCGAGTAGTCACGGTGTGTGTTAGAGAAGGAGTGCACGCTTGAAGATACAGGATTACGAGACAAGAGCTGAAAGATCAAGATATGAAGCTACTGCCAAGGGGGAGTCTGTTGGTACATAGATGTCAGTAGTTCATATGTCTAATGTCTGTAATCGAGTCTGTAATATTGTTTGTGTATTTGTTTGTTAAAGCGAAGTTGTTGACAAGTTCGCTTAGGCGAACTTGTTAACCAAGCGAAGTTATTGACAAGTTCGCCTAGGCGAACTTGTTGAACGAGCGAAGTTATGGACAACTTCGCCTGAGGCGAAGTTGTCGTGTATTTATAAAGTGTACGGCTGATCGTTTTAGAAGTTGATTCAGTTGGTTAATTTACGTGTAATTCAGTGAGTCGAGTGACGTGAGGTCGAGAGTCTGTAAGTATCACGGTTTCAGTTATTAATATAACGTGAGTTTGTTCGTATCGTGTTCGTGTGTTCGTGTGATTGTATTCTACGTCCGTAACGATCTACACAGGGATTCCGCACCTGTGTATATCGGGATATCTCGTGTGATCCGTCCAGGGAACCTACACTTCCTACTCTTAACAAGCGAGTTGACTTTGATAAACTGAAGGTCAAGTGTTATAATTGCAAGGATTTTGGCCACTTTACCTAAGAATGTGATAAACCAAGAAAAGAGTATTCGGGTCCACGCAATGCTGAGAGATCTCCAAGTAAGAATTCATCGGGAAGTGATCAAAGTAAAAGGAGTTCATCAGAAGTTAACAAGAATAAGTAAACAACACTCAAGCTCTTGTCGCAAATGATGGTTTAGACTGGTCTCAAAGGTTGTTGGGAAATCAGGCCAATCTTGCTTTTTTTGAAGAGAAATTTGAAGACGCAAGCAGTGAGAATGTATCTGAAGAAAGCGAATCCTCTGACTCTGAAACTGAGTCTGGTCAGAGTTCTTCTGAGCAATTTGAATCTGATAAATCAGTTCCGGATCAAGTTGAATCTTATGCTTACATGGCTAAGATCGAAGAGGTATGTCCTAAACCTCAAATTAATGTATCTGAACCTTCAGCTGGTGTGATTGAGTGTACTGAATGTGCTGAACTCAAAACTAAACTTGAATCAGCTTTAACTCAGAGCACTAATCTCACAAAAGATCAATTTATGATTAATGAATGTTATCGACAGAAATCAAAGTTATTGGAACAATCTACATTAAAAATTCAAAATCTGTCTGAAAGCAATCATGATCTAAAAGCTGAGGTTCAATGTAAGATTATCGTGGTTGAACAACATTTCAAGGAGATTCTCAGACTCCGAACCTGCATTTCTAATCTGGAAAATGAAATTTTAGAACTGAAAAACAAACTTGGAAAATTTCGAGATTCCTCGTTCTGTTAAATGAAATTATTGAAGTAAACAATTCACACAAGAAAAATGGGAAAGCAGATTTAGGGTACGTTGAAATCCCTCCTCTTTTTAAAGGAGATTACTGTAGTATTCCAGATGTTAAACAATGTCCAGATATGCATACAGTTGAATCTGAAATTGTTGATCAAAACAAACCAAGAACCGATTCACATCAAAAGTAAATCAGTGTTTACCAAAAGTAAATTGGACGGTTCTATTGAGGAGTTATCTGAACCAGATAAGATTGTTAAAAACAAAAACATCCCTGCTGACAACCACATCTTATGTGAACCTGAGGAGTTTGAACAAACAGTTTATGGTAACCTTCGGGTGAACCATTAAAAACTCCTAAGGTATCACATAATGTATCTAAATCAGACAAACCCTCTGTGTCTGATGAGGAGTTGATGCGCTTCATCAATCCTCAACCTAAATCTTCAAGTGGGAAGATATTTAAGTTACAAGGATTGTCAAAAGTCTTTTCAGATAAAGAAGTTCCTTTGAATCTTCTAAACCTGGAAATAATTGACAGTGTCTTTCAAGATGACACATCAAAAGTTACTGAGCTTGAACATAGATTTATCAAATCAAAAATTGATAATGGTCAAGAAAAGACAAATTATAACAAGTTTAAACCTATAAAATTTGTAAAATCATCTGGAGAATTCTTCTAATTCTACCAACCTGAAATTTTATCAAAATAAAAAGGGATTGAAACCTGCTATTACAATGAAAGTAACTTTTGAAAAGTCTAAGATTGATGTTCCTCAACCTGTGCATGAAAGTCAACCAAGTGTTTCACCGCATAAGTCATTAGACATACGTTTATGCTTTAAATGTGGTGAACCGGGTCATGTTTCGAAGAAATGTAAAGCAAAGGTTGATGATATCAAGTTGTCATCAAATCATAAGACTGAATTGAATCTGAAAATGAAAGAAAAACAAGTTGATGAATGTGTGATAATGTATTCAAATGTCAATCCAAAGAAAGTCGTTCGGGTTGAATCTTTTAATGTATTAAATAAATGTGTTGACCGTGCTCAACCAATTTGTTTGAACATTGATTTAGTAATAATACGTGATGGGTACTTAAAGAAGAAAAATAAGAAACCGGTCACCTATTCTCAAGTACCGAATGCGGGTGTTAAGTTATCTTTTTCTCCGAAAGTATCAAAGAGAGAGCCCAAGACTGAGGATTGAGCTGCCTTTTTGAACTAATCATTTTACTTGTTTATGTAGAGTTCATCCAGGTCAATGTCTAATTACAAGTGGATATTAGATAGTGGATGTTCTCGGCATATCACCGGCAACCTGGATATTCTGAATACCGTCAAATATATTCAAGGGGGTTATGTTACGTTTGATGGTAACAATGGTGGAATGATTACTAAGGAGGGAGAAGTTTCAAACGGGAAAGTGACGTTTGAAAAGGTTAATTATTGTGAAAAGGTGGATCATAATCTGCTGAGCGTTTTGCAGATATGTGATAAGAAGTTTACCACAATTTTCACAGATACGGAATGTGTTATCCTTCAACCGGGATACATGATTCTTGAAGACATGGTTGTCATGAGATCACCCCGATCGAATGATATTTATGTACTAGACATGAGTTGTAATGTAAGTGTTTCACCCTCGGCTACGTGTTTCGTATCAAAAGCAACAGAAAAGGATTCTATTCTTTGGCATCGACGATTGGGGCACATTCACATATGAAAGGTGAATTTCTCATTTCAAATGATCTGGTGGATGGTGTTTCACTTAAGAATTTCAAGATTAATGATCATTGCGTTGCTTGTAAGAAAGGAAACAAAAGAAGAAGTCACATCCAAGCAAGACGATCAACTCGATTGTTACACCGCTAGAACAACTTCATATGGATCTCTTTGGTCTAGTGAATCATGCTAGTATTGCAGGTGATCTGTACTGCTTGGTGGTTACCGATGATTTCTCACGATACTCATGGGTTCTATTTATGGGATCGAAAGATCAGACGCCAATCTTAATTCAGAACCTTATCACGAAGATCGAATTACTTTACAAACTGAAAGTGAGACGAATTTGTAGTGATAATGGAACGGAATTTAAGAATAATGTATTGGATTTCTTCTACATTCAGAAAGGAGTTCATCAGAATTCAGAGCGCCTTATGTTCCTCAACATAATGGTGTATCTGAAAGAAAGAATCGTATGTTGATTGAAGTTGCTAGAACGATGCTTGCTGATTCAAAGCTACCCCTTCAATTCTGGAACGAAGCTGTGAATACGGCATGTTACATACTGAATCGCGTACTTACTGTAAAGAGGTTCAAGAAGACAAGTTATGAGCTTCTGAACAATCGTAAGCCGAACTTAAAGTATTTGGAACCGTTCGGGTGTCCGTGTATTGTATTAAAGAGAGATGCTGGAAAGTTTGATGAAAAAGCTTTTGAGGGTTATTTTTTGGGATACAATACTCTTAAGAAACGGATCTTCAATATCTCTTCTGGTTGTGTGGAAGAATGGTATCACGTTGATTGCCAATGTTATATTACTCCTCCAACTGGTACGGGTCCCGATTGGATGTTCGACTACGACGGGTTATTTAATTCATTTACATCAGTGGTTGAAGAAGTACCTGAAGATTTCATTAGATCATATTTGGAAGAACAATGTCTTCCTGTTCCAATGTCTTCTTCGGTTGATGTAGATGACTCTCCTAATGTATCAGAAACATCAAATGAGGTTTCTAAGTCTTCTGATAATGCTGATTTTGTTGATTCATTGTTTGTTTCATTAGATAAAGCTCCAGAAACAAATGAGCCGATTCTAATTGGTAATGATTCACCAATTGTCTCTTTAGACACAGGGGAGGAAAATATCACCAATCTGGGTGATAACATATCTGTACCCGCTAATCCTTCTTTAAGGATTCATTCTAATCATCCACAGGAACAGATAACTGGTGATGTGAACGACGGGGTTCGTACAAGACACCAATTAGCTAATGTTTGTGATGATATGGTTGACTGTAACTTATCTCCTACTGAGGATTCGATAGTTTGTGCTTATGCAGATTTGCACTCTTCGGGAATCCTTAGTATTGCACAATACACCTGCTTCCTATCACAGATTAAACCGACAAGTGTCACGATGGCACTTAAGGAACCGTCTTGGGTTGAAGCGATGCAGGAGGAGCTGCAACAATTTATTCGACTGGGTGTATGGGACTTAATTGATAAACCCGACCGTGTGAAAAAGGCTATTCCGACAAAATGGGTTTTTAAGTGCAAAAAGGACGATCGCGGGGTAATCGTGAGAAACAAAGCACGATTGGTCATTCTTGGTTACAATCAACAAGAAGGCATTGATTACACTGAGGTATATGCTCCTGTGGCACGACTGGAGGCTATACATATTTTTCTTGCCTATGCAGCCAATAAAAATTTTAAGGTTTATCAAATGGATGTGAAATCAGCGTTCTTAAACGAAGCTATTCATAAGGAAGTGTATGTGAAGCAGCCTCCCGGTTTCGAGGATCCAGACTTTCCAGAGCATGTTTACCGATATAACAAGGCTCTTTATGGTTTACACCAGGCCTTGAGAGCCTAGTACAGCACGTTGGCTGACCATTTGATAGAAAGTGGAATCAAGAGGGGAACTGTGGATTGTACTTTGTTTTATAAGAACGTTGGTGATGATCTGCTCCTCGTCCAAATCTATGTGGACGATATTATTTTCGGTTCGACTAACGACAGCCTGTGTAAAGATTTCGAGAAGACGATGCAAACCAAATTTGAGATGAGTTCGATGGGAGAGATGAGTTTTTTCTTAGGATTGCAAGTTCACCAGCTGAGTCCGGGATCTTTATCCATCAGACCAAATACGTGAACGATGTCTTGAGCCGATTCAAGATATTCGACGGCAAAATTCCTTCGACACCTCTTCCCGTGGGTCACAATTTATCACCGGATGAATTGGAGGATACCGTTGATCCAACCTTGTATCGAGCTATGATCGGATCTCTTATGTATTTAACTTCATATCGACCTGATATCATGTTTGCTGTTTGTTTGTGTGCCAGGTACCAATCAAGTCCCCGAGTGACTCATCTGGCGGCAGTAAAGCGCATTTTACATTATCTGTGGGGAAATCCCGACATCGGGTTGTGGTACCCCAAGGACGATAAGTGTGATCTCACCGCTTTTACTGATTCGGACTACGGAGGATGCAAGATAAACTTCAAGTCTACAATAGCGGGTTGTCAATTTTTAGGAAACCAGCTTGTTTCATGGCAGTGTAAGAAGCAGACAACGGGCTCAACTTTAACAGCCGAAGTTGAGTATGTGGCGGCCTCGAGTTGCTGCTCACAGGTTCTCTGGATCCAGCAACATTTGCGGGATTACGGTTTGAAGTTTCTTACTACTCCTATTTTTATTAACAATTCGGCCGCTATATCTATCACCAAAAATCCGGTTCACCATTCGAAAACCAAACATATTGAAATCCGTTATCACTTTATACGTGATTGCTTTGAAAAGAAATTAATTTCGATTGATAAAATTCACATGGATTTTCAAAAGGCTGACCTTTATACCAAAGCATTTGACAAAACACGTTTTAAATATTTGCTGGGTATAAATGGTTTAAAAACTTTAAAAGATATTCAAAAGCTTGGTTAAATCATTTTATTTCTTGTTTTAGTTCAATTTTTTGTTGTTTTTAGGGGGGGATAATATAAAATCTAAAAATATTGTGTTTTTAGTTTCTACAGAGAAAATTAAAAACTTTAAAAACATTCAAATATTGAAAAATTCAAAAACATTGAAAAATGCTCATCAAAATGAGTTTTGAAGCAAAAAAGGGAAAATGATATTACGTTGGTCATTTGATCCTAAATCCAGTAAAAGGTAAACAATAAAAGACTGAATGCTTAATTGTATCAATGTATTGGTAGGTCTTTTAACAAACGAGTAAGAACTTGTAAGAGATATAAACATAAACTACATGCCAAATCTAGTGGGGTTACATCTTGATGCATAGTTAATATCTGTATTAAGTACCAAAAAGTTTACAGATTGTTGTGTGTGCATGCTTTCATTTTTGAAGAAAATTATGCTTTGTTTTATCTTTAATTTTTCAAGAAATTCAACTTCATTTTTTTTTATTTTTATTCAAATCTTGGATCCTCTCTTGCGCGATAAGATTATCTGACTTGAGGGTTAAGATTTGGATATTCTGCTTTATTTTTTTGGTGTTTCGTATAAAATCTTGGACTTTCTCCGTGCGATAATACGGGATTATCCGAATTGAGAGTTAAGATTTTATACAACTTCAACTTATTTTATCTTTTTATTTTGTTAAAATGGAAACTTATCTGCGTGTAGTAATACCGATCTTAAGGGAAAATTTTTATCTTCTACTTTATTTTTACTTTGTTATTTTTGCATGAGTCACAGTTAATCAAGTTAAAGAATAATAAAAACGTACATGTGAAATTCACTGTATAAGAGATATCAAAATTATGTCTGATAGGTGGGTCCCACATAGGAATTGTGCTTAATTGAATCACTAAATATATCACCGAATTTTCTGAAAAATTTGTTCGAAGATTTAAGTGGATAAATAATACCGATAATCAACTTAAGACCAGTCATAATACAAGCTGAAAATAAAACTGTGATGGATGGAAATTTTGATCAATATGATTCCCTGCTCGACTCACAAAAAATATGTACTGCTTTGATAGTTTAAATGTTTGATGCTTTACATTGTTTGTAAATTGAAAATTTTCAAAAATCCAAAAAGATTTAAGTTTTCTTTTACAATTCTTCTTTAGTTTTGATTTACCAAGCTAGCGAATAATCCAAAACAAAACGAAGAGTTTGATACCCCAAAATTTAAGTTAATCGTGCTTAACGTATTGTCAACTGATTTCAGTTGATGTTTTTAACGTAAAAATCCGTTTAATTTAAAACATTACCGATCTTTGAATTGATCGATATGTTAATGTATAAAATTAAAACCCTAATTGGTTTTATTGGTTTTTAATGTTTTTTAAATCCTTAATGGGATCTTTATCTCATTCGTTAAGGATCTTTAGTGATTCGTTAATTGATTTAACGAATGTAAAGCCATTTGTTATTTAAATATAACGAATGAATTTTTAGGACTTATATTTTAGATCGACGCATCGAATTATTATTATTATGGGTGAAAATAATTAATATTTTTTGTCTCAACCAACGATGGATGGCTTGAAGACCAAGACATGCTAGACTAGTATAAATAGATGTATTTGTTAATTTTTCTAGTATGAGTGTATTGTGTATTGTGTGAGATCTAGGTTTTTATCTCTTAGAGAGAGCCGCCGCCTTAAGGATGAGCTCTCCTGGAGGTGGCTGATCTTTATTGTATGTATGAGTGATTTGTATGACAACCTTTTGATGAATGAAATCATGCTGCCACTTATTTATATTTGTGAATCGATTGCATATATTTGTTCATCCAGCTTATTGTTCATTGTAATCGATTCAGGCTCTCTCCCAAACACCACTCATCCGTCCAAAAACCACCTCTCAAGAGCGAATACGATTCGATCCTAGCTCAGATCCGAGCTCCACCGTTAATAACGACCATTATTCACGCTTCCGCACCGGGGCTCGGATCTCACAAGTGGTATCAGAGCGGGTCGCCAAATTGTTCAGACTAACCACTGAATCTGATTCAACTCGCTCTTGAATCCACCATGGACGTTAAACCGATGAGGTTTGTTGAAAAATTTTTAGGGTTTTGAAATTATTTGATGATTTGGGGGAGTAAAAATTCTTGAATTTCATTACAAATTGCTTACTTCAAATCAAGTGAAAAGACTCAAGTTAAGGAAAAGTTGATCAATACCGATAATCCAAGATTCTTTAGAGATGTTTCAATGTGTGTGAGTTTTCAGATTTCCTAGTACGGTTGAGAAGATAGAGTCATCACTAGTAACATGGTGAACGGATGATCAGTAGAGTTTAACCTCCTATGAAAACAGTCACTTGACAATCAAGAACGGGTTATGGTTGACTTGAATGCTATCTTGATTCAGGGAATGGTTTGAAGATGATTTACAAGGAGAGAAACGAGTTTGAAGAATGGAAGATTATTTGATGATCACATTGAGTTTATTTCTTTTTGTGATGACCTTGCTACTTGAAGTTGATCTTTGAAGTTCAAAGCCTCATTCAAATCCCCATACAACTGTATCCAAAAGTGATATAAGAGATATGATTCGAAATGAACAATGGGAGAAGCTTAATGTGAGGGGGAGAAGTTCAACGAAAAACAATGGGTTTTTGAGGTGGTCATGGAAGAAAATTCGATGGCATCGGTCTAAGGGGGAGATTGTTGGGACTTATATTTTAGACCGACGCATCGAATTATTATTATTATGGGTGAAAATAATTAATATTTTTGGTCTCAACCAACGGTGGATGGCTTGAAGACCAAGACATGCTAGACTAGTATAAATAGATGTATTTGTTAATTTTTCTAGTATGAGTGTATTGTGTATTGTGTGAGATCTAGGGTTTTATCTCTTAGAGAGAGCCGCCGCGTCAAAGATAAGCTCTCCTGGAGGTGGCTGATTTTTATTGTATGTATGAGTGATTTGTATTACAACCTTTTGACGAATGAAATCATACTGCCACTTATTTATATTTGTGAATCGATTGCATATATTTGTTCATCCAGCTTATTGTTCATTGTAATCGATTCAGGCTCTCTCCCAAACACCACTCATCCGTCCAAAACCCCCTCTCAAGAGCGAATAGGATTCGATCCTAGCTTAGATCCGAGCTCCACCGTTAATAACGACCATTATTCACGCTTCCGCACCAGGGCTCGGATCTCACATGAATTTCTCATTCGTTATAATGACATTCGCTTCCGTTGTGCATAATGAATGAAAGACATCCGTTTAAACTTTTAACGAATGAAATGAAATGTTTTTAAAGTATCATTCGTTAAGATTTTAACGAATGATTCCCATATTCATTAAAAAGTTAATGAATAAGAAGGATTAATTTAAGATTCGTTAAAAGATAACGAATGAACAACTTATTCGTCTAAAAGGTTGACGAATCAGGATGTTTAATTTAATGAATGAGGCTATTCGTTAGTTCAAATTTGAATGAATGACCTCGTAATTCGTGAAATAATTCATGTTTATAATCCCAAGGCCAGACGAATGGTCTTTCATTCGCCATTTCCTATTTCTTCATCACTCTAACAGAACTCTCGCAATTTTTTTCTAGAATCATATACCTGCTTATTTGCATAATTGATTAACATATTCGTATTCAACAGGTAATGGCGAACACAATCATATACTGCTCATTAAATTTCATCGGTAATTAGGGGTTAACTGTTTATTTTTCTTTTTATACATCAATCAAACAGTTAAACGTTTAATAAACCTAATAATCGAATAAATGGTGACTGATGGTTCGTGTGAAGTATATTAACCTAATTTTCGATGGTGGTTGTTATGGTTAATCGCTGAATGTAATAGAAGATCAATCGTTTCTGTAAGATTCATCATGGTTTTTCACTTTAATTAGTCAAAATTAAATGTAAATTTGACTATTGATAGTCAAAGTGGATTATAAAATCAGATTCGTTATCGTCATAACGAATGTTTGTCAGATTCGTTAATTTGTTAACGAATAACTATCTGATTCACTAAGGTAACGAATGGATATTTAAGTCTATTATAACGAATCAGTGCTGATTCATTAAAACAAATGAATGCGATTCGTTATTTTTAACGAATGAGTTAACGTATAAGTTTGATTCGTTACTTGTAACGAATGTAAACATTTAATGTATAATGAATGTCTCATTCGTTTAAACCAGTATAACGAATGAGATATACATTCGTGAATCAGAATATAATATTTGAATATTATACTAATGTTTATTTTTTTTACAGTAATGGCAGACGAGAACATTCAAAACCTTGTTTCCGAGCTAAATCCTAATAATCCAGAACAGCCTCAAGCTCAAGCCGAACCCAAACAAGCTGCAGCGATGTTATCTTGGAACAAGAGTCATAACATCTGTGCTTATTTAGAGCCAAATTTTGAAGACACACCGATCTTTGGTGGCATGATCAGTTTCTTGACACGCTCCAGGATATACAAGGCCATCTCTACTCGTACTGTTGTCTATCAGAGTATTATTCGAGCATTCTGGAATACCGCTCGATACAACGAGGCTAAAAATCAGATAGAGGCAGTGATTCAAGATAAGCGAGTTGTGATTGATATTGGTGTGATTAGAGATTCGTTGGGGTTTCATGATACGATTGACGATAGGTGTGATTTTGATAGAGAATTGATTAGAGGGTTTTTTGGACGAGTAAAGTATAATGGAGATTTGGGTAGATCAATGTACAACAAAGCAAACTTGTGTGAACAATACAAGTACTTGCTTCACGTGTTGATACATTGTCTCGGTGGATGTAAGGGTGGATTCGATGAGTGCCAAGTGATGCTACAGTCAGCTTTTGTTGCTCTAGTATTGAATAAACCATTCAACTTCTCTGAATTGGTTTATTATCATCTGAAGGAAAATATCACGAGCCGTCATAAGTTTCTCATGTATCCCAGATTTTTACAGATGATGATCAATGACTTGCAGCCTAATTTATTGAAGGATCAAGATGATGTTATGAAGCTTGATCATATGAACGAAGAGACAATGAGACGTTTAAGATCTTACCGAGGTCAGAGTCTGGAAGAACGACCAAGGTTTAAGCGTTTGATTGGACATTTGGCGAACATTGATTATGTTGCACCACCTAATGATCGTTGGGCTCATGACGATTCCGATTCTGAACGTGAAGGTGGTGATGGTAGGAATGGTGGAGATGATGGTGGTGATGGTGGTCCAGGACCAGAAGCTGAGTTAAGTTATGCTCAGAAACATAAACGTAAAGGCAAAGAACCGATGGTGGAAAAGGAGGAGAAACCTAAGAAGCAATGGGTTAGAAGAGGCTCAGGTATTGAGATACCTAGTCAACCGTTTGTGAGTTCTACTTATGTCTCTGCTCCAGTATCTATTTCTGCTACTACTTCTCATATACCACAGAGTATTCCACGATCTCCTACGCCTATTCCTGTTCCTACTGTTACTCGGTCTCCTACTCCGATTCATATGCCTATGTTTGATGACTACTGCAAGACCAGATCCAGTATTTGGTGATATTATTCAGACAATATTGGCTCGTATGCCTACACAATAGCCAACTACTCCAGTGACTCCAGCTACACCTACATAGTTGCCAAGACCTGAGCATTCCTTTATGACTTACAGTCGTCCTCAGGGTCTTATGCAACCAGTTCATCCTAATTTCTTCTATGTCTCCCCAAGCTCAGTGGTTCCACATGATGAATCTGTTGCATCTTCAGCAGACACAGATGCAGGCTGACAGAGCTGCACAAGAGCTAGCGCAACAGAATATGTACCGACATGTTCAGTTTATTCAACGAGAAAACAGGGAACTTCGAGCCCTTGTTGCTGTCGAGTTTGTAGATCATTCATTGACCAAAGAGCAGATAGCCTTGCTTCTGGATCTAAACAAAGAGGAGGTTGAGGAGTTGGGTAAAAGTGTGGATGTGGATATTGAGATTGAGGAAAGTACGAATACAGTCATTCCACGCAGGAATGTGCCTGAATTTGATGAAGTGGAAGTTGAGGATGTTACTGCTGAGGAGTACCCTGATTTTTACACCGAAAACAATAACAATGACTCAGGTATTCCGTTTTTCACTACAGAACATTTTGATGTAGCATAATGTCGCTTACGTGAAGAGATAGAAAAGTGGAATAAAGCTACAGAAACAAGTAACTTATCGGAGAAAAAAAGCGCAAACGTGCTTTGGATGGTATGTTCGACCATGATGTGAAGAAAATGAACAAGATGATCGAGACCTTTCGTTATCACGAACAGGAGGAAGTCAAATTGGCGAAGGCTCGAGCATCTGCATACCAGATGAAGAAGTACAAGCCGGTTAAAGATGTGAAAGGTGATTTGGTTGCGTGGCAGTTTGATTCTGAGCATATGGTATATATGGTGAAGTGGGAACATGGTATTTATTATTTCAAACGCCCACACGATATCTTATCTATGCCAAGGTGGGATGTTAGAACACTAGCCAACAGACCGTTTGTGAATCGTGAAAAAGATCAGTGGGCTGAGTGGTTCTATGCTCATTTATTGCATGAAACCCGTTACGGTTTCAAGTTCTTTAAGCCACATGTGCCGACTCAAAAGTACATAGATGAGATTGATCAACGCACAGGCTGGAGAAAGATGATTCTACAAGTAAAGCCGCCAAAGACAATGAAGAGGGCTCTAATGAAGATATTTTCTTAGAGTCTTTTCACCTCATTTAATTATTGGTATTATGACAATCATATAGGTGAAGCGGTTATTGTATTTGGTTCCGGTTCAAACACGAAGACTATACGTGTGATTGATCCGATGTGGCTGGTTAATTTATCTGAGTCTGACAACGATGCTTTATTATAAGTCAGATCAATTTGCTAACGTATGCGACTATGAGCTTGCTATGCAATTTCAGAAGGTTGTTCGAGTCTGTTATGCGTACAAGATTCATAGTTGTAACGACTTGAAGACAAAGATGTTCCAGAGATAAAAGATAAAGAGCTCGAGACGAGGGGGAGTTTGTTGATACATGTTTTTGTAAGTCTCGGTCTTTATTGTCTGATAATGTAATAGTTTTAGTTTATTAGGGGTTTTAATGTAAAAGAGCATTTTGGTAATTAATGTAATATGCTCATTCGCCTAAGTGTAAGGCACATTCGTTACCTCGTAACGAATGTGTCACATTCGTATTAATTTAAGTTCCATTCGTTAACCTTGCTTAACGAATGGAACATAACGAATGAAGGCTATTCGTTATGGTTAATGTATTAACGAATAAGTGTGTTTATTCGTTAGGTTAATGTAACGAATTACCCATTCATTAAGGTTATCTTAACGAATGAGGTCATCCTCTATATATACCCCTGTAATCTATTTCTAATGTAACAGTTCTGATTATTCTTCTTACCATCTCGTTACTCTGCTCAAATTTACTCTCAACACACACACTACACACAGTTAAAGTAATCAAGCTTAATTGTATACATACACAACGAATTCATCGATGTCATCATAAGATCTAGATCCTAACAGGCTCTCTCATATTTATAGATTCAATTGGAGCGTCTACGCGTTAAACCCATTAATTTGATTTCCGTAAATTCCGGCAACCATTACGGGATTGATTAGGTTGTTATAATGCAATTAATCAGTGATTATACTATAACATCGACGTTTAAAAGTTGTTATATAATCAAACAGGTCAAAGAGAGGTGTGAAAGGCGGGAATTCCGTTGGCTGGAGCCGTCGCCGGTGCCGGCGACCACACAGCCGGAAAAACGGGGGTGTTAGGGACGGGGTGGCGGGCTGATTATTATTGTTATGATACTTTAACAATGATACAAGACGATAATTGATATAAACACAAGCTTTGGACGAGGAAAAAGATCGCCGGAGTTTACTCGGGTCGCCGGACGGCGAACCTCGCCGGAAAAGCGTTGTCCAGGAGGGAAGAAGGGGGCAGGCTGATTTATTTTTATTTAATATTATTATTTTAAATCATATTACATTACCGGCCCCTCTAGTTTCAAGTTTCCTTTAAAACTGAATTATAATTTGAATTTACAAAGTAAACCTTTAACTTTGCAATGTTTTATAAGAGGTGATACAAGTTTGCATACATGGATATTAATTATAATCGTATTGTTTGAGGATTAGTTCAACATTTAAGCGAAAACTTTAGATCCCGGAATTTCATTTATTGAATCAAATGAATAAACAACGAACAAACTACAATCGTAAATCATTGTTAATATTATATTAGCGACTAACGACGAATAAGAACACATTGAAATGTTAAACCGGGTCGGTAAACATTGACGAACATCAAACGAAATCCCGTGAATATAAAATATAATATATATATATATATGTACTTGAAAATAGAAAACCGAAAATTCAAAACGGGTCAGGTTTTCGGGTTTGAAAAGTAACGAATGTTACACACTTAAATGTAAAGGCCTGTTGTAAATGGAGAAATTGAAAGGGAATGTACGAGCGAAGGATAACTTACGAAAATAAGCAATTATATAATAATAATAAAAATAATAATAATAATAATAATAATAATAATAATAATAACGAATGGTAATGAACTAAAATAATAATTATTATAAATACGATAAATGTCATTAAGACGTCAACTAATAAAGATGGATCATTAATAAGATTATGCCAAGTATATTAAACTAAAATGAACGGTTTAAGAAGGTTAATTGTCGGCTCAGTTAACTAAATAATTAACCCCATTAACTAATAGAGGATTAATGCGTGCACATTATCGAATAGTTAGCCGCGCACGCTCAGGAAGGGAATTACAATTAACGGTGAACGTAACAGGATCTAGGTGAGCTCTAGCCCCTCTTATGTGTTATGTTTTCGGGGCTGTGTGCATACTACGATGTATTTAGATTTTATACACTTAACTTAAATAGTAAGTGTATATTAGATATATGTTTGCATATGAATGTGAATGATATGAATTGTTTAACTAGTATGCACGTAGTTGTTATATTAGTTATGATAGAAAGAAGTAGAAAGAAAAATGTAACGAAGGTAGAATGGTATGGTATGTTAGAGGGCACCGGGCCCTAATAATAACCGAGGTATGTAGGGCACTGGACCCTTATAATATCCAAGGTAAGTAGGGACTAGACTCTGAGGATATCCAAGGTATGTAGGACACCGGATCCTTATTAATTCCGAGGTATGTAGGGACTGGACCCTTATAATATCCAGGGTAAGTGAGGACCGGATCTTTATAACATCCGAGGTATGTGGTCAGTAAGAAGTGTAAATATATGCATGTATGATTGAGTAATAGATGGACAGGTAAGTATTAGTACGTATCTTCGGACGCGTATTAGTAAGTAAGTAAATGTAATATATGTTAATTAACTAGAACTCACTCAGCGTAGCTGACTTTTAGTATGCACACAGGCAAGTAGAATGAGACAAGTTGCTTGATGAGGACACGTGGCAAAAAGAGGAAGACTGGCATCGCTATGAAGAAGACACCTGTGTCGTTTATGTTTTATGTTTAAAAGTTATGTTATGTTATATTAAGATAAGATGATTATGTTATGTATGAATGAATTACTTTTATTTCTGCGAAATGTTTTAATTAACTCTGATTTTACGAATTATGTAAATGAGTAAATCCAACCAGCAAGAAAGTAGGGCACCCGAGCTCCGGGGCCTTACAGGTTGGTATCAGAACATAAGTTCGAGAGAATAAGCGTCCTACATTCTTAGACTCGAACAGAAATTGGGACGAAAAGAAGTAAGAAAGAAGATGCCAGTCGGAGAATGCCATGTGTCACTCAAGCAAGCTTAATATGTTGAATTTCCTTACGTATAACGTAGGGATAAGTAAGGAAAGTTATGTGAATTGTTAGCGATAGAATTGCTTGTTTACATTTGAATGTTTGATGCCCTAACTGCTTCAAGTAGAACCGAGCACAAGTAGACTCACGAAAGGAAGTGTATAGGACACGGAAAGTAACGTGAGCAGTTAATCCCAGCTGGCCACTGTTATTACCTGCAGCCTTACTATCCTTGTACTAAATAGTTCCTCACGTGATGATGTTTGTATTTTTCCTTTAGAATTCAAATGGCTGGTACTAAGACTACTGGACAAAGAGGACGCAAGGGACACTGTGGTAGGCCACGTGTTAACCGAGCACCCTCTGAGGAACCGATTACTGAACCCAGTGTAGAAAGAAGCATGACTGTGAGAGAAGAAGAGTATCAGCTAGATCCCACTATTCAAGCCGCGATTACTCAAGCTGTTGCTGCTGTAGTGAAGAATCTCCAATCAAACAAGTCTACCGGAAGCCGTACTGAGACTGTTGAGAAGACTGGTGAGAATAGTAAGAAGGCTCCTCCTGTGAAGGTTAATAGTGGTAAGCGAGGTCGGGTGGTTGCAACTCCAGAACCTTCAAAGGTTGTGACCCACCAAAGCTAACTGGTACTGGTGATGCAATCACTACTCTTCAGTTGATAACCGCAATGGATAAGGTTATCCGCATTAGCGAGGTGCCGTCCCAACCAAGCTGTGGGCTTCGCTACCCAATCATTTGCTGATGAAGCTATGTTCTGGTGGGAAACTGTTGAGCAGAGAAAAACTGCTGCTGAAATCAAGGCTATGAGGTGGGATGATCTGAGAGAGATGGTAATGAGGAAGTTCTGTGCTGATACTAAGGTCGAGAAAGCGGAGATGAAGTTTTTGAACTTGAAGGCGGGGAAGATGACACACCGCGAGTACACTACTGACTTTAACCGTATCTCAAGACTGGTGACCGAGATGGTGAATACTTAGGCTAAGAGAATCAAGTGTTACATCAGAGGACTTCCACAGAACGTTCGCACACTGGTCAAGGCAAATGCAGACTTGGGTCAAATGTCTGTTTTGAGTTTGGGAAGGCGAGGCATTATGCTCATGAATGTAACGCGAAACCCTCCTGTTACAAATGTGGGAAGATAGGTCGCTTCGCGAGGGAGTGTAATGAAGGTGAAGCTGGAGGTAGTGGAAAGAGAGATACTGAGAAGAATAGGTCAAAGACAAGGGCTTATATGCTGACTCAGGAACAAGCCGAGTAAATTCCCGATGTTGTGATAGGTACATTCCTAGTAAATAGTATTTCCGCTTCTGTTTTATTCAGGTGCTAATAGAAGTTTCGTAGATGTAGCATTCTGTAAGTTAGCTAAAATGATGTGTTGTCGTGTGCCTGAAATGTTTGTGGTAGAAACAGTTAGTGATACTTCCGATAGGATAAAGAGAATGGTTGAGGACGGCAAGGTAGAATAGAGGGACGTGAGTTCCCTGTTACTCTTTTTGTAATGACCTTAGGAGGATTCGATGTGGAAACGGGAACACATCACCATAGGTTTCATAACTAAGCTACCGTGTACAGCTAAAAGTCATGAGGCCATCTAGGTGACTGTGGACCGTTTAACTAAGAGTGCTCACTTTCTGCCTATACGAAAAGCTATCTCGTCAGAATCGTTAACGAATGTATTCATCAAGGAAGTCGTAATGAAGCATGGAGTGCCATTGTCAATCATATCCGACAGAGATACTCGTTTCACTTCCCTATTCTGGAGGAGGTTCCATGAAGCAATGCGAATGAGATTGAACACCTGCACGGCATATCATCCTCAACCAAATGGACAGTCTGAGCGGACTATCCAAACCCTTGAGAATATGTTACGTGCATGCGTGTTAGATTTTGGAGGAAATGCGTAAGTTTTACCTGAAGTTGTTAATGTGATAGATAGGTTTCGGGGACAAAACCTTTTTAACGGGGAGAAACTTGTAACGTCCTCGTTTCGATTATAATTAATATAAGTTCTCGTTTTAGTCGTGTGTCGCGTTGCGTTATTATAATTAATTAAATAACAATTATAGAAAGGGTAAGGGAACAAGTTTAATGGACTCAAGAGTGATTCCCACCCTTATCATTCAATCATCATCATTCCAATCATTGTACACACCTTCACACAACATAAATCTCCTGTACCAACAATTACAAATTCATCCATCTTTCCATTTATTCAAGATCCGATATTTAAGGTATGTATATAATTAATATTCGTTTCTTTTATTTAGAATCTCGTTTCCATCTCAGATCTAGTAACAATTGACCACACAAGCCGAAGCAAACCGACATAAACGAACCCGTCTTAGACGCGGCTCAAATGAATCAAACAAACCATTAAAAACGTAAGATTTGGTCCGAAACATTAGTAGACAGTACAATTAATAAATTGTTACAAAAACGGGCCTTCAAAGAGACCCGGGTTACATCAGTTCGAACAAAGCCTAGAACCCAAGTTCATATCTGAGCTATATTGAATCTTGTGTTCAAACCTCCATGAAACCCGATTGACTAAACAAACCCCCGACGGCCACAATTAGAACTCGAACCAAAATTTCGAGACTCGAATCAAGCCAAAATAAACCCTAAACGAGCTTCCCCGTCACCTAGTCAGCAAACGTTCGCAAAACAACTTAAGTTGCAGATTCCATCGAATTCTTAAGAAACAGATCTGGATAAACCCCGTGGAACGCGAAGCCCGTGCGACGCGAAACCCCGTGCGAAGCGAAGCCCGCGCGACGCGAAACCCCATTCGAAGCAAAGCCCGCGCGACGCGAAACCCCATTCGAAGCGAAGCCCATGCGACGCGAAACCTCTTGCGAGGCGAAGCCCGTGCGACGCGGAACCCCATGCGAAGCGAAGCCCGTGCAATGCGAAGCCCGTGCGACGCGAAAACCTGTGCGAAGCGAAGCCCGTGCGACGCGAAAACCTGTGCGAAGCGAAGCCCGTGCGAAGAGTTGAAGCTTTTGAGCATGGAGGAATGGCCGGAAGATAGAAAGGAGAAGGAATGGTGGTGGCAGCGCCGTGGCCGGAAAAATAGAGTGCGAGGAGGGGGGCGGTAGTGTGTGGAAGGAGAAGGAAGGGTTGGGTGGGGGTGGGGTTATATATATATATATATATATATATATATATATATATATATATATATATATATAAACATAGGGTTTTAAATAATAACAATAAAAATAATAATACGTATAATAATAATAATAAGGAAGTATAGTTTTTAAAGGAATGATAAGAAGTAATCTTGTCCATTGATTTTGAATATGGAGGGTTGAGATTAGTTTAGGGGGAAATCAAGGGTGAAAGAAGGGGGGCATAAAAGGAATAACACATTTGTTGACTTTCTCTCTCCACATGCTAGACACATGCTAAATTCCCCCATCATTTTAAAACGTCCATAACTTTTTTTTACGTTGTTATTATTGAAAAACAAATTCACCATAATAACGAGTGTCTTTTTATCTTTCATATGAGTATCATATTGTAAATTAAAATTTAAAAAAAAATAGTGGTTTTTTCACAAATTTTGTTTTACCAAATTGTGTTTTATAAAATTGTGTTATACAATAATATTTTTCATTTTATTTGTTTTTTCATTGTGTTTTTTCCATTGTATTTTTTACATTGTGTCATACAATTATGTTTTTTACTGTGTTTTTTTCATTGTGTTTTTTTTTTCATTGTGTTTTTTTACATTGTGTTTTTTACATTTTGTTTTTCTTAGTGTTTTCAATTGTGTTTTTCGGGACTTTTCCGACGAGGTAGTGGCGGTGGGTGACGGTTGTGGTGGCGGTGGGCGGTGGGTGACGGTTGTAGAGAGTAAATATGTAATTGGGTTTTATATAAGTGAGTTTTTGAAATTAATGTAAGTGCATTTTTTAAATTAAATTAAGTGGGTTTTGATATTTAATTGTTAGACTAAAATACCATCCTTCCTAGCCATTTAGAAAAATCAAACTTCTTATTTGAACCTAAATCTTAATAATAATAATAATAATAATAATAATAATAATAATAATAATAATATATAATAGTATAATAATAATATATAATACAAACAAAGGAGTTATGTGGATGTAAGAACCTGAACGGAACCTAAACCCGTGACTCGCCTCAAACAAAGGAATTGAAGTTGAGTATGAACCCACCCGTTAAAGAAGTGAATTCCTTAATGAAGTTAGATGTAGACTCGACACGAACCCAAGACACGACTCGTTTAGAACCCGAACTCGCTTAAGGAAACGTTAACTTGTAAATGCGTGAAAATGTGAATTAAATCTATAATAATAATAACGAAGTGAACACAGTATATATACATATATCTATAATAATAATAATAAATCTATAATAATAATAATAGTAAGTTGTTAGTAATAATGAAAATAATAATGTTAGACTTGAAAGGTAAAAGTAAAGGATATAAGATAAATGAAACACGAACCTGTAACTCGCCTTATGCCAAACCAATGGTTTATGGGACCTGTTCAGAAACACTTAAATGTAAGAGCGCGTTGTAAATGGAGAAATTGAAAAGGAATGTACGACCGAAGGATAAATTACGAAAATAAGCAATTATATAATAATAATAATAATAATAATAATAATAATAATAACAACGAATGGTAATGAACTAACATAATAATAATTATAAATAGGATAATGTAAATGTCATTATGACGTAAACTAATAAAGACGGATCATTAATAAGATTATGCCAAGTATATTAAAATAATATAAACGGTTTAAGAAGGTTACTTGTCTGCTCAGTTAACTAAAGAATTAACCCCGTTAACTTATAGAGGATTAATGCGTGCACATTATCGAATAGTTAGCCGCGCACAGCTCAGGAAGGGAATTACAATTAACGGTGAACGTAACAGGATCTAGGTGAGCTCTAGCCCCTCTTATGTGTTATGTTTTCGGGGCTGTGTGCATACTACGATGTATTTAGATTTTATACACTTAACTTAAATAGTAAGTGTATATTAGATATATGTTTGCATATGAATGTGAATGATATGAATTGTTTAACTAGTATGCACGTAGTTGTTATATTAGTTATGATAGAAAGAAGTAGAAAGAAAAATGTAACGAAGGTAGAATGGTATGGTATGTTAGAGGGCACCGGGCCCTAATAATAACCGAGGTATGTAGGGCACTGGACCCTTATAATATCCAAGGTAAGTAGGGACTAGACTCTGAGGATATCCAAGGTATGTAGGACACCGGATCCTTATTAATTCCGAGGTATGTAGGGACTGGACCCTTATAATATCCAGGGTAAGTGAGGACCGGATCTTTATAACATCCGTGGTATGTGGTCAGTAAGAAGTGTAAATATATGCATGTATGATTGAGTAATAGATGGACAGGTAAGTATTAGTACGTATCTTCGGACGCGTATTAGTAAGTAAGTAAATGTAATATATGTTAATTAACTAGAACTCACTCAGCGTAGCTGACTTTTAGTATGCACACAGGCAAGTAGAATGAGACAAGTTGCTTGATGAGGACACGTGGCAATAAAAGGAAGACTTGCATCGCTATGAAGAAGACACCTGTGTCGTTTATGTTTTATGTTTAAAAGTTATGTTATGTTATATTAAGACAAGATGATTATGTTATGTATGAATGAATTACTTTTATGTCTGCGAAATGTTTTAATTAACTCTGATTTTACGAATTATATAAATGAGTAAATCCAACCAGCAAGAAAGTAGGGCACCCGTGCTCGGGGGCCTTACATCCTAAAGGAACATAAGGCGGCTATTGGTTAGATGATAGAAGATTTGAGAGGGATCAGCCCATCCATCGTCATGCACAAGATCATCTGTAACATCCGCTTTTCTGAGAATTATAAATAACAGAAAGTTCTATAATTACCTATGTGTCGTTAACTTAATTGGGTGTGTTAATATTTGGATAATAAATGGAATTAGAAGTGTAAGTGGGTTGTGGGGCCCATAGTCCCCTATATAAACCCAATCCCTCCTTCCTTTCACCACTTTCTTCCCTTTCACCACACACACACACTCAAGAACACACACATTTTCTCTCAAGACCCGAATCCGAATCTAGGCTAAAGCAAGGAGGATCTTGGTGTTCGAGTATCTCAAACATCAAGAAAATATCCAGATCTTCGGGGTTGTCCAGATCTGAACCGAACCCGTAGCAAAAAGGTAAGCTTCGGAAAAAAGGTTAAGTTTTATGGTTAGAATCGACATGCAAACCGATGTAATGATAGATCGGGTTGTGAAATGTAAGAAAAACATGAACTTGGTGAGTTTTAGCCTCACGGGTGTATTATAGAACAAAAAGGTGACGTTTGGACTATGAGAAACATGGGTATACAAAGTTAGTACAACCCAAAACACATAAAAAGAGTAGAATCGGGTCCTAAGGAGGAAACAAGGAGAAAAATGGCTTTAAAATGGTAAAAACGACGAAAGGCAGGAATTTCGCATCGCACAGCCTTGCGAAGCGAAATCAATAATTTCGCATCGCACAGCCATGCGAAGCGAAATTCCATGCGAAGCGAAAAAGTCATGCGAAGCGAAATTCTTCCATGCGAAATTTCATGAAATTCATTTTCTGATGCATTTTTGTTAAAGGACTGTTAGTGAAAATAAAATTTTTCCGAGCTGACTTGGCAGCTCAACCCCAGCCAGCGGCTCTGCCCCTTGGACCCTGCTAGGGGCTGCCGCCCCTAGACCCCGATACCAGGAGCGCTGCCCCCGGACCCCCGTTAGTTGAGGATTTCACTAACTTAGATGTAGGAAGTAGTAGTAATGGATAATTGACACGCGTAATGTGTTGTACAGTTAGCCGTGCACAACTAAGGAAGGGCATTACCGTTAACAGCGAGAGAAACCGACTCCAGGTGAGTTCTAGCCCCCCCCCCCTTATCTGTTATGTTTTCGGGGCTGTGTGCATACTCCCATGTGATAGTTAATACATTTACTTGAATGGTAAGTGTATGATACGTGTATGACTATGTATGGAATGCTATTATTATATAATGATTATATGTATGATCATGTATATATATTATATACATATGACAGGTATGGTGGTAAGGTTATTCGAGACAGTAGGGACCAGACCCTTATAATATCTGTGATGTTAGGGACCAGACCCTTCCAATATCTGTGATGTCTAAGACAGAATAGCTTATGGTATACCATAGGGTTTTATGAAGGAAAGTATGTAAGAACGTATGCATGTATGTAAAGTATGTATGAAAGAAGTGATAGTAAATAAGGTATGAATATGTATCTCCGGACACGTATGAGTATGGTATGAATGTAATGTATGTTAATTGATTAACTAGAACTCACTCAGCGTAGCTGACTTTTAGTATGCACGTAGGCAAATAGGTTAAGGCGGCTGGCTTGAGGAGGGACACATGGCACGAGCTAAAGAGACTGGCATCCATGAAGAAGTGTCATGACTATTTTATGTTATTATTTATGAAAAGACAACTTGTATGTTAAGACATGGTTTGATGTTTTGTAATGTAATGCATGAAGTTTTAATTATTCCGCAAAAGTTTTTATTAACTCTGATTTTAAAACTGTGTTTATGAGTAAATCTAACACCAAAGTAGGTTTACCGGGAACGGGGCTTTACATCATCACCGATCCCGAGGTAAAACCCGTTCATGATGCACAAAGACGGTTAAATCCAAACATGCGGGAGGTTGTGAAGAAGGAGGTTTTGAAGTGATCGGATGCGGGCATCATCTTCCCGATTTCAGATAGCACTTGGGTAAGTCCAACACAAACGGTTCCAAAGAAGCCAGGTTTCCAGATAACCCGTAATGAGAAAGATGAGGAAATTGCCACCCGATCGGTAACCGGGTGACGAATTTGTGTTGATTATAGAATGCTTAATGCGGTAACATCCAAAGACCATTTTTCTTTTCCGTTCATTGACCAAACCATCGAGAAAACTTGCAGGTCATAAATTTTATTGCTTTCTAGATGGCTATTCGGGGTATAATCAGATTGTTATCCACCCCAACGGCCAACATAAGACCACTTTCACGTGTCCATACGGCACTTTTGCATTTAGACCAATGCCTTTTGGTTTGTGTAATGCCCCAGCCACCTTCCAAAGGTGCATGATGAGTATCTTTTTAGATATGGTCGGGGATTCACTCGAAATTTTTATGGACTATTTTTCAATTTTCGGGTCATCTTTTGAAAAATGTTTAAATGAATTTACTAAGGTTTTAAAAAGATGTGTGGAAACGAACTTGGTCTTAAGTTGGGAGAAAAGCCACTTCATGGTGCAAGAAGGGATGGTATTGCAACATGTCATCTCAAGTAGGGGGATTGAGGTTGACAGGGCTAAAATCCAACTCATATCTAATTTACCGCCACCTACTAATATAAAGGGGATAAGGGCATTTTTGGGTCATGCCGGTTTTTACCAACGGTTCATTAAGAATTTTAGTGTCATATCTAAACGTTGTGTAATTTGCTTTTAAAAGATGTGCCATTTGTTTTTAATGAAGAATGTCTTAATGATTTTAATGTGCTAAAAAAAATTGGTTGAAGCCCCGATCATGATGTCACCTGATTGGTCACTTACCTTTGAAATTATGTGTGACGCAAATGACTACCCAATCGGGGCCATGTTGGGTCAACGGGTGGATAAAAAACCCGTTGCCATATACTACGTGAGCAAAACCCTTTCTGATGCTCAAGTTAATTATATCACTACGGAAAAGGAGTTGCTTGTGGTAGTGTATGCATTAGATAAGTTTAGATCTTACATTTGGGGGAGCCCCAGGTACGTATTTGTTGGGTATATGGCAACCGAAGTTGGTGACGAGGGAAGATAACCCAAGAAACGTAAAAGATAGATATTTTTGAACATCAAAAATCGTTAAAAATTGTCTGTGAAAATGCATCTTCGCGCTACACGAAGAATTTTTCAGAGTTCCTTTGCGCGACGAGAAGGACAAAAGGTCAAACAAGTCAACTCTTTATTCGCGCGACTCGAAGTTGTGAATTTTTTTTTGGTTCGCTACGCGAAGTTCCAATTTCTAGAATTTTCTTTTTTGTCATTACCGCGGCGCGAAGCTTTGAGCTAGGAACTTCGCGCGAGGCGAAGTTGCCCAGATCTGTAAAGAAAAAATGATAATATAACATAATCCCATCCTTATCACACTAGATTTTCTTATCCCTATCACTATCACCATCCAAAAATCCGGCCACCACCACCCCCGTCACCACCGTCGTCGGCCCCCACCGTCACCACCATCAACAAACTTACTTATTTCCTTTGTCTATTCTATTTCCAATCCAAGATGTGAAGGAAGAGATCAAAGAAACAGCAGATGTTCGATTATGCTTCTCAGCAGTACATGCGGGCTCCGATTCGTTATGATATTGAGGAAATACCTGTCCTCGATGTTGCGGTCGATGACATCACCGGTGGAGAAGATGACTATCATATTATCGTATGATTTCTACCAGATACCCCAGAGAGGGAGATTTTTGACCGGATTTGTAATATGGGGCTGTTGAGACATTGTACATTTGATTGGAGTTGTTAGCTACGTTGGGACCGGTAGAGAGAGTTAATGAGTCCTTGGGTGGATGCTGGGTCAATGTGCTACAGTTTCGTGAACCGCAATATGAGGAGTTAGTCTATGAGTTTTATTCTACATTTCGGCACCAGAATGGGCATTTTGACGATTTGCATGCTGTGTTTTTCTTTGGGACGACAGTTACATGAGATGTCAGTGCCGCATTTCGTGGTGGTTGCAAGTTTATATGGTGAAGATGAGATTGATAGATCGATGTATCGGGAGAGGATTCACGGTTTCACCACTGCTTCTCGTTAGCATTGGATTTCGACTGCTCGTTTGGCTACTTTCTAGAGTACCATTGCTTATGGGGAGCACTCGAGTAGTGCAGTTTCTTCGGCGATCCGGGATCCGATACACATTTACATTCATAGGGTTATTGCTTCCACTTTCGTGGGCCGCCAGTCGGGTCATGATAAGTGCAGTAATTTGGATTATGTGTTTGATGGTGACGGTAAGGCATGAAAATGTGAATATGGCTACTTTATTGCTGAACTCTTTGAGTAGAGGTGGTCGTCGATCTGACACGATCGTGCACGGTTATCTTTGGGGCCCATGATCACGAGGATGGCCAGGTATTTGGGGGTTTTTGAAAAACATCTGGTCGAGTATTTTAGTGAGGGACCCGATACAGAGGTTGTTGCTTTTGAGGATGCCCAAAAGGCAGGCATTTTCACTTATGAAGTATAAGACACCAAATCCCAGTAATCCTACAGTTGGTATTCATCCAAAATACTTACAAAAATACTTAACTTAAAAACAGTTCATTCCAATAAAATAACCAATTCAGAATATAATTCAGCGGAAAATCATAATTAATAAAACAATTTCCCAAAACCCGGAAATTATGCCCAAAATCTTAAATTGAAATGTATTTAATAAAACTTTAAAAGAAAAATGTTTATTATTATTAAAACTTCCGACTAAGCATGCCCTCCACCGTCCAAGTAGCTTCGTGCACGTCCAAGCGGTAATGCATCCACCTCCTAACATGAAACTCACACTAACATGCACACAAAGTCAGCTTAAGCTGAGTGAGTTCAAGTTTTATTAATTAACATCTATAATAATAATCATAATAGTCATCCCGAGAGTTTTAAAATAAACGTGATATAACAGTTAGGCCAAATAAACGAAATATAACAGTTAGGCCATCATCAACAATAAGTAATCTTCGTTATATATATGTATAAACATCTTTATAATTATATATAAGCATCCTTATAATTATATATAAACATCCTTATAATTATATATATAAACATCCTTATAATTATCTCCCTACATATATATCATCCATGTAATAACATCAGGGTCGAGCACACGTACAACCCAAACACGTAACATCTCATCCAAGTAACAAACATCAGGGTCGAGCACACGTACAACCCAAACACGTAACATCTCATCCAACGTATGAAAACACGAAGTAGGCGTACGTAAACATCTGTAGTCGATAAAGACTACTAAAAATCGCCAAATATTGGCCATACAATAATATATGTACAAACATACTTACATCATACAATAATATCATCTCAAGGCCTACCCTATACAAGTAAGCCCATCCAAAATAAATTAAACAATTCATCAAGCAAAATCACTTAGGTGTGCATGCTAGCCCAAAATCTTAAAAGAGTAAAAAGGGGGCATCATGAACTCATCTGACACAAGGCACGAATTCACCACGAGCTAGAGAACCCTAAGTATCCCCACAACTCAAAAGCCTGTCGGTTTACATACAAACATTACTAACGACACCAAAAGGACTCGTTTATCCTACGAGACGTTCTAGAATGGTTCGAGTTACCTAAAGACTCGACCTCATCAAACTCATTCATAATAGCCCCCGGGGCCTTACATTCACCGACACAACCCATAGATACTCCCGGGAATAAAGAATTCCCAAATTACCCCCGGAAGCACTAGGTGACACTAGCACGCACGTTTAAGAGTTGTTTAGGGGATTAACATCCAACTCAGCCCCGTGTGGACCCAATATGATGAATTCACAGCCAACAAGTCCACACGATGCTACACGAGTCGAATGGGTCGATAATTCGCAAGTACAACGCACTAACTATTCAATAAACGCGAATACGCGTTGTACCGACCCATTTGAGTAACCGACAACCAATTCAGCCCCATAACTTATAAAAATGATTTTTCAACAGCCCGTACATCCAACCGAGTTCACCCGAGCTGAATTGGTCGTTAATCACTTCAACTCTCGCGTTAAACGCAACAATCTACAATTCTAGCCAACCAAACACTAACATTCAAACTACAACTAGTTAACTAATCCAAAGAACACCAATGGACATAATTTTAAAGTATGTTATACTAGACATACCTAAGAAGATTTTGGTGCAAAAACCTCAATCAAAATAGTCCTGAAACCTCTCAATTGGACAGCCACCCGATTAACCTAAAACGAGTCGTTTATCGATCAATACGCGTATTATAATGATCAATTAAGGTGTAAAAGACTTGTAGGGACATAGTACTAACCTTCAATTAAATTTTCACGCCCTAAACTTGGCTGCAAAAAGGAAAAAACCGAAGCTCCTTGGCTGCTCTCTTGTCCGATCGGATATAGGGAAGGAGGGGGGCTAGGGTTTTTAGTTTTATGATATAAAACAACAAGTTACACTCTAGTCCCTCATTTATGAAAGGTGGAGCAACTTGAGAGAAAAGTTAAGTGATTTAACGTACCGGGATGACGAGAAGGTTTCTGAGAAACGTCGGTTAAATCCCAAGAATTATACATACCTTACATGCTTAAATCTATAAACTGAAAATTAACGGGCGTTACATGAAGATCAACCACAGTTGGTTGAAGTGAGAGGTCCGCGTAGTTCTAGACGGTGACATGTGGAGAGGCCACCTGCCCAGCCACGACAGCGACAGCAGCCTCGGCAGCCTAGCCCACCCCCAATGCAGCACCAACACCCACAACCTATGACCCTTGACTACATGTTTGATCGTCAATTGCAGATGCATGATGAATTACGTGGGTATAGGAATGAGTTTTATGAGTATAGGGATGAGTCTAGAGGGTACGTATTTCCGGACCATGTTTGATCACTGGAGCATTCCATTGCCAGATTCTTTGCAGCAGCCATCGCCTGCTACTGGTGTCTATGGTGATATGGGAGGTGGTTGTGGTGGACATGCTGGTTATCGTACTGTTAGGGGAGGATACGGTGGTGCAAATAGTTATAGAAATGTGTCTGCAGCTAGATATACGCGTTATGGAGGTTATGGATCAGGTGCCTATTATGGGGAAGTTGGAGGTTCAGGAGCCGGCAGGCCAGAGATGATGATGATGATGATGAGGATGATTCGGAGGAGTAGCAGTAGTTTGTGATGGAAGCAGCCAGCACAACCGATGTTTTGGGTTTTTATTTTCATTTTTCTGTTATTTATGTTTTTATTATTATTATGGTTTGTGCTGACATTGTGAGAACCGAGCCCCGGTGCGGAAGCGTGAATAGTCGGTCGTTATTAACGGAGGAGCTCGGATCTGAGCAAGGATCGAATCGTATTCACTCTTGAAAGGTGTTTGGACAGATGAGTGGTGTATTGGGAGAGAGCCTGAATCGATTACAATGAACAATAAGTTGGATGAACAAATATATATAATCGAAACACAAAGATAAAGAAGTGGCAGTATGATTTCATTAGTCACAAGATTGTCATACAGAGCACTCATACGTACACACATACATACAAGAAAGATCAGCCACCTCCGGGAGAGCTCATCCCAAAGGCGGCGGCTCTCTCATAGGGATAAAACCCTAGATCTCACAAAATACACAATACACTCATACTAGACAAATTAACAAATACATCTATTTATACTAGTCTAACATGTCTTGGTCTTCAAGCCATCCACCCTTGATTGAGATCAAGAAAATTAATATATTCTTCACCCATAATAATAATAATTCGATGCGTCGGGCTAAAATATAAGTCCCAACAGACATTATTATTATTATGCTTAAGGGGAAAATGAATCGGGATGGTTCAGTTGGGTAACTAAAATGTACTTATTTATTTGGGTGGTTGCTTGTATATTTTGTTGTAGTTGAACTTTGTGGGTGTAGCTCACCATAAACCCTCACGAGACCATACTCGTCCACCCGGGCTACTGGTGGTTTAAAAGACTTGTTGCATATGCTAAATGCAATCATGATTCCTACGAAAGTGAGTTAGGTCTTTTAACATTTTTACTCATTTAACAAATTTGGTTGTGAAATTTAATTAAACTTAGTTGATAATTTAAAAGTAACGGTTTTACAAACAGTTTAAAAGACCTATTTTTAATACTAGTGAGAAGCTGGCTTTTACATATTTGAGAGTTTGCAGATTTCGTTTTGAGAGTTAAGGAGTTAAGTTCATCGAGGGCACAAGAGTTGGACACGAGTGTTTTATTTTCTATCAGGTGATTTCGTTTTCATGATCTTCCTTGTTTTACTAGTTTTTGTGTTCAAAGTGTAATTGTATTTATGTATAATTAGTAATAACCATCACATTAAACCTGGTTTTAAAATAGTCAAAGTAAATTTTAACCCCGTTCCTATTCTATTTGTTAAATTTTAAACATTGAGAACAATGTTTGCCTCAAGTGTGGGGACGGGGGAGAAATTGAAATTTTTAAAATTTTGTGTTCCTTGAATTAAGATTATTTCAAAATAAATGGAAAATGATAGAAAAATTAGGGATTGTTTTTCCAAATTATTATATAATATGAGATAATAAAAAACAGGAATACACTTAACACAGCAAGGCACGTGCAGCTATTTCAGTGCGCAACAAAATGGTTTTATTTTTATAAAATTCAACACCGAACCAAATTAAACGATTCCAATTGGGTTTGGTTCCTAACTCAAAATACTAACTTCCAGAAGTGGAACCAACCAATTTGGACCTGTCGAAAAAAAGGGTATGACGTCGGGAAGACAGACCAGAATCCGTCATCCCGCATCAACTTTGACACCCGATTTTATAAATTCATAAAAACCATTCAAATCTCGTCCAAAAATTACGTATTATACCTTTCTGGAAACTAGACCCAAAGTAGAACATCATGTCAAGAATCTATCAAAAACAATGGATTATCATCGCGTTACAGACCCTACAATAAACGTATACGAATCTGTCAGCAAACTGTTATCATCAAAACTCAACCTTAACGACCAATAAGCGTGTTAATATGATCAATTAAGGTGTAAAAGACATGGGGAATCATAAAACGACCTGGAATTGGAGTTTTCACGGCTGAAACTTGGCTGGGCAGAAGAAAAACGAGCAAGGGGGGTCTTAGTTGCGATCAACTGCTGTGGTTAGGGTTAGGGTTAACCTTTTGTTTTATGACATAAAATAAAAGTTACATCCAAGTCCCTCAAATTTGAAACATAAGGCATAATGGAAGGATAAGTTAAGTCTTTTAACGTACCGGGATGACGTAAAGGCTTCCGAGAAACGTCGGTTAAATCCCGAAAATAGAACATACTTTACAAGCTTTAACTCTTGGAATCGGAATTAACGGGCGTTACAATAGGTCTAGTAATTACTGTGCAATCAAGACAAGTGAATCTGGGATTAAGTTGAATATCACATTACCTGAACTTAGAGTGAATACCTTTAATTAATATTGTTCACAAATCTTTAAAAGTAATCGTTTTAGTTTTAGTTAATCTTTTCAAAAACCACTTGACATCGCCTGTCTGCCTTTAGTTAAATAATGAATTTAGTTAATATTAAATTAGCATTTTCCTTGAGTTCCTGTGGAGACGACCTTACTTACCCGTACTAGTATATGTACTTAAGAAAATAAAATCAATTGTTTGAGTATACCGCGACAACCTACGTCAATTAGTTATTTTTCGAAACAATCACGGATAAAATGATGTCGTATCTCGATGTTTAGTTTTCAAGTGTTGAACAGCATTCTTGGTAATACTAATAGCAGCAAAATTATCAATAAATATGGGAGTAGTAAGAAACTTCAAACCGTAATCCCACATATGTTGATGAATCCACAAACCTATGAGCAATAACTCGAGACTGCCACGTATTTGACTTCGGCAGTTGAAGTGGAGACCATTGTCTGCTTCTTACACTGCCAGGAAACAAGTCGGTTTCCTAAGAATTGACATCCCGATGTAGTAGATTTGAAGTTGATCTTGCATCCTCCGTAGTCCGAGTCGGTGAAAGCAGTAAGATCGAAACTATCGTCCTTGAGATACCATAACCCGATGTCAGGATTACCCCTCAGATAGTGCAATATACGCTTCACAGCCACCATGTGAGTCACTCGGGGACTCAACTGATACCTAGAAAACAAGCAAACATCAAATATAATGTCAAGACGAGAAGCAGTTAGATACATAAGAGACCCGATCATAGCTAGATAAAGGGTTGGATCAACGGTATCCTCCAATTCTTCCGGTTACAAATTATTACCCACGTGAAGAGGTGTCGAGGGGATTTTTCTAACAGTGATCTTGAATCGGCTCAAGACGTCGTTCACATATTTAGTCTGATGATAAAAATTCCCGAATCAGACTGGTGAACCTGCAACCCCAAGAAAAAGTTCACCTCTCCCATCGAACTCATCTCTAACTTCTTCTACATCGTTCTCTCGAATTCTTTACACAACGCGTCATTTGTTGAGCCGAAAATGATATCGTCCAAATAGATTTGAATGAGGAGAAGATCATCACCAAGAGTCTTATAAAACAAGGTATAATCCACAGTCCCTCGTTTGAAACCACAATCAATAAGATGGTTAGCAAGCGTGTTCTACTAAGCTCTCGGGGCTTGGTGTAAACCATAAAGAACTTTGTTTAAACGGTAAACGCACTCTAGATAGTCAAGGTCTTCAAACCCGACAGACTGCTTCACATACACTTCTTCATGAATTAAGCAATTAAAAAATGCACTCTTAACATCCATCTGATACACTTTGAAGTTCTTGAAAGTAGCATAGGAAAGAAATATGCGTATAGCTTCCAGTCGTGCTACAAGAGCATACAACTCGGTATAGTCAATGCCTTCCTATTGATTATAACCCAAAATGACCAATCATGCGTTGTTCCTCACAATTACTCCATGGTCTTCTTTCTTGCATTTAAATACCCACTTGGTTGGAATAGCTTTCTTAACCCTAGTGGGTTGGTCTATGAGATCCCACACACCCAGCCGCACGAACTGCTTTAGTTCCTTCTACATTGCTTCTACCCACGACGGTTCCTTAAGTGTCATGCTCGTCGGTTTTATCTGAGATAGGAAGCAAGTATACTTGGCAATACTCAATATACCAGTTGCATGCATATCCGCGTAAGCACACAATACGTTATCATCACATACGTTAGTGACTTGTCTTCGCGTTCTCACACCATTACTTACATTACCAATAATATTGTCCTGAGGATGGTACGCATTAATCCGAAAAAACGGATTCTCAGGAACCAATACATTATCTTTCAAATTGGTAATGTTTTCCTCAGCCGTGTCTTCAGATATGGTTTGGGAAGAATCTTCAACTTGAATGATCTCGGGAATAACTTGAGAATCTTCCAAAGGAGCTGATGAAGAATCTTCAAACTTGGCATCATCAGAATGTTCAGAAACATCGTCAGACGTTTTAGATTGATCTTGTGCAACGTTGTCATCATAATTAGAAGATCTTGGTAAAGAAAACAACTAGTCTACCAAATATGCTCGTACCAAATCTTCATGCTGCACTTCAACCGATGGAGTGAACGAATTAAATAACGAATCGTAATCGAACATCTAGTCAGGTCCTTTACCGGTAGGTGGTGAGGTGTAACTCTGATAGTCAACATGGTACCAATCTTCCACACACCCCGAAGAGAAGTTAAAAACATGTTTCTTAGGTGATGAATACCCAAGAAAGAAACCTTCGAGAGCCTTCTCTTCGAATTTACCTGCATCCCGTTTCAACATCGTACACGGACTACCGAACGGTTCTAAGAACTTAAGGTTCGGCTTATGGTAATTAAGAAACTCATAGCTTGTCGTTTTGAGCTTCTTAACCGTAAGGACTCAATTCAATGTGTAGCAAGCGGTATTCACAGCGTCATTCCAAAACTGAACGGGAAACTTAGAATCCGCTAACATTGTCCTTGCTGCCTCAATTAGTGTTCGAATCTTCCTCTCAGCAACACCAATCTGTTGTGGCACATACAGAGCACTATATTCCTAATGTATTCCTTTCTGAATATAGTAGAAATCCAATACATTATTCTTGAACTTCATGCCATTATCGCTTGGAATTCGTCTCACTTTATGTTTATAAAGCGATTTGATTTTGGTGATTAACTTTTGAACTAGAACTCGTATATGATCTTTGGAACTCATAAATAACACCCACGAGTATCTTGAGTAGTCATCGGTAACTACTAAACAGTACAAGTCTCCGTCGATACTCTGATGATTCACTGGACCGAATAGATCCAAATGAATTCATTCCAAAGGAGTATCAATCGAGTTGATTTACTTCGACGGGTGCGATTTCTTCTTCTGCTTGCCCTTCTTGCGTACAGCACAATGATCGGTCATTTTGAAATTCTTCAACGATACCCTAACCACCAAATCATTCTCCATTAGATGATTCATTTTGCGAATGTGGATGTGACCCATACGCCTGTTCCACAGAATCGTATCATTCTCGGTTGCTTTCAAGACAAAACACGTTTCAGCAGGAGAAAAAGATAATTTAATACCCATGTCTGGGACATAAATATCAGTCGATCTCGAAGATCTCATGACAACCATTTCTTCAGGAAATGTGTATCCTAGTTGAAGGATAGCGCACTCCTTGTTAGTGAATAAAGTGGTGAACTTTTTATCACAAATCTGTGAGACGCTCAACAAATTGTGATCCACTTTATCACAATAATTTACGCACTCAAATGTAATGCGACCATTTGAGACTTCACCCTCTTTAGTAATGTCACACCCCGACCTAGGGCCTATGAGTGTGACGCCCAGTTGGTACATGTTTTGTAAATATATCAGAGTTGCGAGTTATTAACAAAAGTCTTTGGTTATAATAAAATATTAATTTATTTTGAAAATTCCTCGGATAGTAAATAACCGAGTAGTTGATTTATAAAACTTGTTAAATCTTTAATGTCAATATTTTCGTGATTAAAAACGGAGCCATCTCCATAAGCGAGCATCTAACTTCATGAATGACTCTTATTCCATGCTATCTGTATTATACTTGCTTTCCTGTAATGTAGGGGAAAAATACGTCAGCGATATGCTGGTGAATCGTTGACTCTAAAACTATTTATAAAATCTTTGACTAACAAGATTGTTTTCTTGAACAAACTCAGCAGAAACGTCTCTTATTTCTGGGAACTTGTGCCACTGCCATACACACACAATTATGGTTCTCCAGGAACTGATGCCCATTGGAGAACTTTCGTTATGTCTGCTAGCCTGTGGCCACGTAGCCTTGCTTGATAGGCTAAACAGATATAAACATTTGACTTAGGGATCACGTAATCTCATATAAACATTTGACTGACTTGTTAAGATAAATAACCCGTTTATCTTAATGACTGACTATAAAGGTTTAACGTATTCACCAGTGATTGTCTTTTCTGAATGATGAGGTGATCTTGTTTGAAAACCTTTGTGAATGAATGATGATTGACCTATAATAAAATAGGTTTATATAAATATCCAGATTGTCTCTTGATCCAGCTAAAGACCTTTAGTCTGGTTTGGATAGCTTTAAACATTGACTGATTATTTTTTTGAATAAAATATTTTAGACCTATAGTCTTTTCATTTTATTTACAAATCATGTGCTGAATTTCTTCTTCGTAAAGAAACATCTATTGACAGGTTTCTTCTTTAAGAAGAAACGTTAGATGACTATACTCTTTGTATGTAAAATCTTACGCTTCTTAATCATGAAGAAAAATAAATGTTAACTATATCTCTTGCATATAATGTTTCTTAATTGTGAAGAAACTATTTCTAACTATATCTTCATATATGTAAAAGCTTATGTTTCTTAATCATAAAGAAACATTATTTTAGCTACAACCTTTGTATGCATAAATCTTTTGTAAACATAAGTATGATCAAAGTTTTTGTTATACCCCTGACTATGGTCTACGCCGTATAAAATAATAATAAAATAATAACTTAAGTAGAACCCCTACCTTATACGGGTATTCGGAATTTATATGCTTAAGCTTGTACGGGCAGTACTTCTACTTTGTATCGCGTATTGACACTTAAAACGTCACATTTTTGGAACTTGGCACGTACTACGAGAACTGGCAAGCAAAACGATGCTAAACGTGTGACCTAATGTGATTGGTGTGAATTGGAAAGTGTCGTACACCTTTCTACTTATAGCAAGTTTTCTTCTCCTTCGCGTAGCGTGAAAGACAAATGTCCTAGTCGTTCGCGCGACGCGAACCGCCAATATAACTGTTGAGTCATCAGACGGCTTGCCACGTGTTGCCACGTGTCCATACGTGTCACACATGCAGAATAGGTTCTTCGCGTAGCGCGAAGAAACCCTATCTCGGTTCTTCGCATAGCGCGAAGACGCTTAATGTCGGTTTACATTATTTTGTCTTTCGCGTAACACGAAGACTTGAAGTTTGATCCGTTCACGTAGTGCGAAGGAAGGAAAATTCATATTTTCATTTTCAGTCCTTGTACTATTCAAAAATACTAAAGCTACCCTAATGCGGCTCGCGGCGATGCGAAGTGCAAAGTGTGCCATCAAAGCGCCACATTGCGCCCATTGCCCAAGCCCGTGCACGTGCGCGTCGGGTGCTTTGCACCCTCCGCTAGGACTAGGGAGAGTGATTAGCCACATAAGAATATTACTATGGAAGCTCTCTTCCTTATAAAAAGCTCCCATTTTCTTCTTTCTTTCCATGTGGGATGAAAGTTTTCTTTCTTATTTATACCCATGTGGAATGCTTCCATTTTCTCTCGTCTTTCATGTGGGATGGAATTTCTTACTTCCTTAACATGAGATGCCTTATTTTTTCTTTCTCATTTTTCCCATTACTTATCTTAAGAATATTTTTAATCCCTCATCTTTCAAAGTTGACATATTTAGCCCAAAATAATTACGGGATTTTCCGGGATGTTACAAGTAATCAATCCACCTAGATTATCAGCCAATACCGCATACCCCCCCCCCTCGACTGACTGTCTTTAATATTTGTCAGAAGATCGAGGTTGCAAGTAATATGCCGAGAACATCCGTTATCCAAAATCCACTTGTCGCTAGATATCGTTTTGGATGAACTCTGCACAAAAGGTAGATGATTAGTTTAAAAAGGTAGCCCAGGCCTCATTCTTGAGCTCTTCCTTGGATTCCTTTTGAAATACATTAAATTTTGGTTTCAGGTGTGATTGAGGAGCTTTTGAATAAGTCATAGGTTACTTAGACTTTCATTTAAGATACTCGTCCTTGATCACTCCTGTATCCGAATTTTTACAAATCGGTTGCACAAACTCAACCGGTCTATGAGATACTTTATGTTCATCGACTCGAAAAACCTTTCTAGGATTCACATTAGATAGCATGATGTGTGAATCATCCACTTGTAATAGCACAAGTTGTCTTTTCATGATGTATTTTAACCTGAGGAACTGATTCCTTGGTTACAGTTTTAGCAGTTTTAACCTTGGCTCCACATTTCTTTGCAATATGCCCATGTTCAACACAAATAAAACATAATCTTGTGTCAACAAAAGATTGTGGTGGTACACATGGTATTTGTGTAACTTCAGGTTGAATAGAAAAAACCTTGGGTGCAACCTGAGGTGCTGAACTTGAAACATCCATTTTGGTTACCTTTTTGTTTTTATAAAACTCAAGATTGGTACTTTTATAAGCATCTTCCATTCCCGAGGATTTAACAAATTTTACAGATATAAACAAATTTGGTTTCTGATACTCTTGAGATGTATTATGCATTTTTATTTAATAAAATCATTTATAGTTCAATCACGGTGGATGTTTCATCCTTAAACACACTTTCGATAAGTTCAGGTTTGACTAAACTTAAAGGGATTTCTTGTTCAGAAAATACCTTATTGACCCCTTTGAGCTTATAAACCCGTCATCACATCCTCATCAGATATTTTTGATTTTTCTGGTTTCTTTACTTTATCTTGAGAATCTTTGGAATCTTTGAACTTTTTGAATCTTGTGAACCATAGATTACTTCTTCGAATTCATGTGGCTCACACAGAATATGATTTTCTAGAGAGATGTTCTCATTCTTGTGAATCACATGAGGTTCATCAAGTTCTTCAATAGAACCATCACACTCATTTTCGGTAAAAACCATTTTACTTTTGATATGAGAAACTAGAATTGATTTATCATTGAAAAGGTTTACAGGTTTGGCTTTCTCTTCCTGATTAACTTTGTTTCCAGAAGCAGTAGAATTAATTGCTGATGATGAATCAGTGTCAATCTTTTTATATACTGTTGCTTCTGGAATGCTGGAGTAATCATTTTTAAATGGATGAGGGATTTCAACAAAACCCAAACCCGCTTTACCATTCTTTTGATGGTTATGATTAAATTCAATGATTTCATTTAGGAGAATGAGGAATCTCTAAATTTACCAAATTTTTTTTACAATTTCAAGATCTCATTTTCCAGTTTAGTGATGTTGGTTCGAAGTCTCAAAATTTCATTGAATTTTTCTAGTTGATTGTTCTTCAATTTGAACAACCTGTCTGTAATTTTCACAAACAATTTTTAACTCATGAATTAGCTGGTCATTGTGGTGAAGTGAGGATTCAAGTTTACAGTTTAACTCACCACATTGACCACATACCAATTCATTAGCAGAAGTCAAAGTTACTTTACTTTCACTCACAGATTTATAGAAGAGTTAGAACTAGCCTCTTCTCTTTTCGCCATGCAAGCGAAGTTCTCGGGTTGATCAATGCTTGAATCATCGGACTCTGTTTCCGTTTCTGATTCTTCACTTTCATCTTCAAACTCGGGTTGTTATCTCCTCGTGCATCTTCAAACTGTTCAACTGTCTCGAACATTGCTGAGTTAGCCTGATTGCCATTTCCAAGTAGACGTTGAGACCAGTCAATCCCATCGTTGGCAACCAAAGCTTGTGAACCCCCAGATTTACCCGACTCCCCCTTAGCTGGCTTATCTCTCTTATCAAAAGTACTGAAATTCTTGCTCAAACTTCTGTCTTAAGCATGGGGACACGTGTATTCCTTCTTGGGTTTATCACACTCTTTAGCACTTTAGCAAAAAGTCCAAACTCCAGACAGTTTTAACATTTCACCTTTAATTTATTAAACCCATCCCTTTTGTTTAACGTTGGTAGATCCTTCCCTGTTCGTTGCATGTACTGCTTGACCTTCCTCACGATTATGACCATATTTCATTTTAAGTCCATTAGTTCTAGATCATCCGGATAGATCTGGTCATAGTCCTCATCGGTCATCTCACTCATAGCAATCTTGCTACCCGCCAGTTGTTCATATGATGTCATGAAGGCACATATAAAGGCAAACTGTTGTTTGCCTCCTTCATGTTGACAATCAGTGGTGGTGAACTTGGAGTACTTGCACTAGCAGATGATGAACCACCTAACCCATAAGCCATGAATCACACATTCGGATGCGAATTACCACCTTGAGGATTTTCAAGGTCAGCTTGAGTATAGAATGCAGTGATTAGAACAGAACTACTTCTTGCAGGAAGCGATCCACCAGACAATGTAGGATCTTGATTGTCCTTTGAAGATTTTTGACATTTCATGTCATATTCTCTTTCTTCGAGCTTGTTAATAAAATCTGCAGCAGATAGAGATTTGTATTTGAAGTAATCATTCTCTTTAAGAATAAATAAGAAATTAGAATATGATGGCTGTAGGGCATTCTTCAAAGTATCAATCTTGTCAACCTCGGCTCCATCATCAAACTAGACATTTCGGCAATCAAGTGAAAAAACCAATTCATGATCTCTTCAACAGTCTCATTTTTCAGCAGTATATAGTTTCTGAATTGAAACTTCAGCATTATTTTCTTACTTTCAAGAGTATTTCCCACACTTCTCGGCTTTAGTTAAGCAAAAAATGTAGCACATTTTTTATATGGCCGAATTGATGAAAAATGTTTTCAGGTAATGCCATTGTAAGAATGGGATATGCCTACATCTCAGTTTCAAGAACTTTCTTATCATCAATGTTATATATATTAAATTCCTTTTCAGTATACCCTGTAGTATCATTACCAACAGTTGGAGCTCGATAGACACCGTCCAAGTTGCGAACACACTTAGGATGAAGAGATCCCAAGTGAGCTCTAAACCTGGGTTCCCATCTAGCAAAATCACTCAACCTTAACAGCTTTGGGCATTTTTTGTGCGACCCGCTCTCATTTTCCAATATGAGAATTTGATGCAACATGGAATTTTGGGAAGCAAGTGAATAATAGTTCGCCATCACAACGGTTGATTGATGAAAGATGCCAAAAATAGAAAGATCAAGGGTCAAAATGTTAAATGATCAAAATTCAAGGATTTTAATTAACGATGAGCCAAACGAATGAGTTCTTGAGCGAATGAGGATCACGAATGAGGATACTTTAAGACACGAATGAGTAAAACAAAAGTAACAATGACAGTTACTGTTAACAAGAATGAGTTTCAGCGAATGAGAGAACTGTTTCAGCAAATGGGACAAAGAATGAATGTGTAAATGAACGAATGTGAGTGTAACAAATCAGCAAATGAACGAATAAAGATCGTTAACGAATGTAAACATTTTAATAACGACTGAGAGGTTATTGTGAATGGCAGCTGGCAATGTGTACTTACAACCGCTTAACGAATAAGCAGTTAAAGGTATAACGAATGAACAAGAAACTAATGAATGGGGATTCAAATCTTCAAACCTTCATAGCCAATTTCCAGACACGATTCAGACCAATTCAAACCAACAATACTCAAATCTCAACCAATTAACCTCTAAACACAACCAATCCACTCATTTGCTTTTTTCGAACTCGTTCTTAACCAAACGAACCTCAATCCAAACCACAATCCAATCCAATTAAACCTCAATCAGAATTACAGACGTTCCCGCCAAAACCTCAAATTACAATTAACTCGATGAATTTACAAATAAACCTACCTAGATGATCATTATCTGTCAGCAATCAATCCTAGATCTAAAAGACCTTCAATTATCCACAAACTAAAGACAAATGGGTTGATTTTCAGTTCGTAAACCACCAATATCAAACCGATACACTTATGAACGATTGAACACCAATTAAACGTTCAATTGAATATAATTATCAACGAATCACTCACTCAATCTAAACAACAAGCTCTAATACCACTTGATAGACCTTGATGTTCATGATATCAATGTTATTAACACTTGGATCTAGTTCAGTGATATGACTAAGTGATTCATAAGCTTGATTACGTTAGATCTGAGAGTATTTTGGTAGAGTAACGGCCTGGTTTCAATAATCAATACTTTGATAGTTAAAGAATACATTACAAGGGATATATATATAGACGATGAGGTTCATTCGTTAGACAAGCTTGACGAATGAACACTCATTAGTTACTAATACATTATCAACTAACGAAAGACTTCATTCGTTGCCCCATTCATTATAAGTGAATAACGAATGATGGCTACATTTAGCAAATGGTCACATTCATTATAAACTAATAACGAATGTGACTTACATATTAACGAATGAGTCACATTTGTGACCTACAATTACCAAAAAAGCCCATATACATTATCTTCTAATAAAATAATACTTAATACAAAGGCCGAGACGTAAAACCGAGCACTAACAATTACAAACATAGTCATTTAAGTATGAGTTAGATCAGAAGTTCTGGAAGATCTTCAAACAAGTTGATCATTAGGAATAGAATCAGCACAAGAAGAAGGATTAGAAGTAGCGAAAGATGGAAAATTAGAAACATGATTAATAGGAGGAGTAGAAGAAGTAGGCAAATGATCATCAAAAAATTGATTGATGAGATCAATAGCAGGAAAAACAAAGCTTTCTTTGGATTTAGTTATTGAAGGAAATAAAGCTTCAAAGAAGACAACATCTCTTGATATAATGACCTTGTTTGTCTCAAGATCATATAATCTGTAAGCCTTTTTACCTATATGATATCCTAGAAAAACACAAGGCACAGCCCTTGGTTTGAATTTGTCTCTTCCATGAGTCAATATGGAAGCATAAGAAAGACAACCAAAATATTTCATGTGAGCATAAGAAGGAATTTTTCCTGTTAACACCTAATAAAGGGTCTTATTGCTAAGAATTTCGATGGGAAATCGATTGATTAAACGTGTTGAAGTTACAACATAATCACCCCAAAATTAAACGGGAAGCTTAGATTGAAACATTAGAGCTCTCGAGGTTTCAAGTAAATGTTTATGTTTTCTTTCAACAAAGCCATTCCGCTGAGGGGCGGCCACACAAGTGGTCTGATAAACAATTCCCTTACTCGACAAATAAGCACGTTGGATTAATCCAGTCCCTAGTTCAAAGGCCTTATCAGATCTAATGCATTTCACATTGGTGTCAAATTGCTTGCTAACCATTTCAATAAAAGACTGAAGTATGGGAAAGGCATTGCTTTTAGTGGAAAATAAATGTGTCCATGTGGTTCTGCTATAATCATCCACGGTGGTTAAAAAATATCTAAAGCCATTGTAAGTAGTTGTGTGATAAGGCCCTAGACATCAATATGAATTAGCTCAAAAATTTTACTAGTTGAACCGATACTATTAGGAAACGGCAGTTATGTTGTCGTGCCTTAGGACAAATATCACAGTGCTCGATAGACTTCAAAGAAGCATTAGAAATGAAAGGTAATTGTTTCAGTTTGTAAATTGGTAAATGACCAAGACGGTTGTGCCAAATTTCACTATTTACAACAGAATTACAAACTTTATTTGAAGCAAAAGAAGAATCAAAAATTTACTTAGTTGCCTCATGAAGATAAAGGCTATTTAGTATGTCACCAAGAACCTAAGGGCTCTTCAGAGAAGGGGCTGTATGACACAAGTGTTTTTAGGGAAATGAACAATACCATTAGTATTAAAACATAATCTTGAAACAGAAAGAAGATTATTTCTAAAATGTGGTACCAAAAAAACGTTTGACAAAGAAGTTTTATCAGTTAAAGGAACAATACCATACTGATGAACAGTAAAAGATGTGCCATTGGGAAGAGTGATAAAATTTGGATTTTTGAGAAAAGAAACACTTGAAAACAGATTTTGATCATGTCACATATGATCATTAGCACCAGTGATAATGATTCATTTGAAATAATATTTTGAAGAATTGCAAGAAATTATTCCTCGGAAAGAATCTTGATTGATGGTTGTCGCATTGTTAGCAGAATAAGTATCTGAATGCCCAGATTGAACTTTGTTCTGCTGCAATAAAGCCATCAAGTCATGATATTGTTACTGAGTGATACCTTGCTGATTAGATTGATTTTGATCACTTTTTCATTGTTCCTCAGCAAGATTAGCAAACTTCTTTCCTTTAGAGAACTTTTAGTATTTTGGGAAACCAATCAATTTATAGCATTTGTTCACTGAATGCCCATTTCTTTAGCAATGGGTGCACACCAAAGTCCTCCTATTTTCTCCCGTTGCTCCACTGACAGGTCCTCCACTGCTTGCATTCATAGATGCAAAGGATGCAGTGAAATCAGTGGTGGGTGTGGATTTCTTTCTGGTTCTCATCTTGCATGAGAATCCCATAAGCACGATTAATGGAGGGAAGGGGCTGCATCATCTGAATGTTGCTTCTGACCATATCATAACTAGGATTCAATCCAACAAGGAACTGAATTAGCCGTTGATCCTCATCTCTTTTAGCAAAGGCATGAGCAGCCCCACAAGTGCAAGAAGGAATGGTATTGATTGCATTCAGCTCGTCCCAATTCGACTTCATCTTAGCAAAATTAGTAGCAATGCCACTACTACCTTGAGTGAGATGGCAAAGGTTCTTTTGTAATTGATAAATCTTAACACCATTTGCCTGGCCATATCAAAAGTTAAGCTCATTCCAAAGAATTTGAGTTATCTCAGCATACTATCACGAATATCATGATTGAGAGTGTTTAGGATCCATGATATCACTATATCATTGCAGCGTTGCCAATAAGCAAGATGTGGTTGGCATGGTTACAGTGTTGTTTATGAAGCCTAGCTTGTTTTTAGCGGAAAGAGCAATCGTCATTTCTCTTTTCCAGGCTCCAAAACCATTGTCGTTGAAAAATTTAAATACAAGGATCATGCTCGGATGATCAAGATGGATGAAGATAAAGAGGATTCGAGGAATCAATGATCAATTTTGAACGAAAGAACTGTTCGAGGCTTCCATTAGGAAAACATAGCAAAATATACAAAAGAATAAGCAAAAGAGACTTATGTGCCCTATATGTATATACGGCGAATAAGATATGCGCTGAAAGAGAAACTTATGCTCCGTATATGATATACGGCGTATAAGTATAGGAAGTTTAAGACTTATGCGCTAGGAAAAAAACTTGCGCGCGGTATAAGTGAAAGCGGCGTGTAAGTTTAAACGAAGAGAAAATGACAAAAATGAGGGAAATTGAATGAGAAAAAGTCTGAAACTTTGAGGAAAGTTTTAGAAACAAAAAATGACATTTTAAGAAAAATTGATGGGGTTTTTTGACGGATAAAAACTCTGAAATGAAGAAAAGAAAGATCAAAATAGATGTAAATGAGGATTTGAAAGAAGAAACAAGAACAATATCAGCTAAAACACAAGAACAATGATAAGAGGATGATCAAATGATCAAAAAATGAAGAAGAAACGGCTGATGAAGAGAGAAAAACCTTTGAAATGAGAAAAAAGCCCGGTTGAAACGAAGAGCAGGTCCAATAACCACGCTCTGATGCCATGTAATCATATAAAAACAATAACACGAAAAGAAAAGAGAAAATAAGGAGAGAGAGAAAATTTTATTATCTCAAAATCAAATCTTTCAAAGAAGAAACCTATATATATACATTAACATGCGCGGCGTATATGTTATGTGGCATATAACATGCACGCCGCATAACATATGCGGCGCATAATATAACATATGCGCTCACATAGGGGCATTGTAGTATTTTCTGAAATCAAGAATTTTAGGCATTCCAGTCATAGAAGATGAGATGACTATGGTGGTCGAAATGAAAATTTATTAGCTATAATAAACTATAGTCAACTATTCTTTTTTTTCTTTTTTCTATTTAAAACTACGAAAGCTGAGAGTATAGTTCGTTAAACTTTCATCCATCATACTTCATCTGTTTGGTCATGGGTCAGATCAATTCATTTAAAAACTTCATCAATTAGTTTTTCTTCATCCATTAGTTGGTTGAACTTTCTCCCTCATTTAAAAACTATATATATATATATAGTTGTTTCAAACTAATAAGTTATGCTTTATCCATTAAAAAAACTTTATTATTAATTTATTGGTGCACACTGTATGACACATAGCCTTAACATTATATGAAGGTTCAGAGTCCTCTTATAACATGTGTGAGTGCGTTTGTGTTTTTGTGTACAATAATTATGTGCTCATAGACTGCTCTTTTCTTATATTGGTCTTGTTGAAATTACAAAAGTCATTCAATATGGCCCAACTAGTTGGTTCAAATGAAATAGAGGTATTTAGAACTGAGATGAGAAGAAGTTTAAGATATTTTCTTAAGCAAACGTCTCATTCGCGTGCAAATTCTGATTCAAGTCCTGTGAACAACCATGATGAGAATCTTCTTATGTGGGCTGCAATTGATCGGTTGCCAACAGTTTCACGGTTGAGATCATCTTTGTTTGGTGAACAAAATGATAAGAAGGTGGTTGATGTCACAAAGCTCCTTCCACCTGAGCGACAACTGTTTATTGAGAAGCTCATCAAACACATTGAGCACGACAACCTTCGGTTGTTGCAGAAACTTAGAGAACGAATAGACAAGTAAGCGTTTTTATTTTGTTGTTCAAATACTAAATGTAGATTATAATTAATGTTTAATTCATCATAATATATATGTATGCACATCCTTTTTGTTAGCGTTGGCCTGAAATTTCCCTCTGTGGAAGTGAGATATAAGAATCTTCGTGTGGAAGCCGAGTGTGAAGTAGTTCATGGCAAGCCTCTTCCAACTGTCTGGAATTCTTTGCAAAGTATGCTTAATGTAAGTATCTAACCATGACCATGACCATGACCATGACCATGACCGTGAACTTAGGTATTTGATCTACACTTACAATCTATTTATGTGATTTTAAATTATCAAAAACCTGACTTATTCATCCACAAGATCGTCCGTTTGTCATCACAAAATTTTTGTTAATTTGTTTAAAACTTTATCAATGCTATGATGACCAAGTTTCTTAAAACATGAAGGTGCTACAGTGACTAAATTTTAAGACGACACGCGTTTCATGTGATGTTTGATAACGGCAATTTATATGCCTTTCTTCATGACAACAAATGGTTTATTAATTTTGAATAACATGCTCTCCACAAACTTTTTGAACTATTTCTGGTTTCATGACTTCAGTTTCTTATTTACAGATTTGACTTTGTATATTGTCAGGTATTTTAAAAATATTAAAGAGTTATAAAATCATCACATTTTGAAATATTAAAAACCAAATTAAGAAAATGTTTATCACTAACGTATATGTTTGTTAGGAAACAAATATTTATAAAGAATAGAAAAACTAGTCCTTTTTATTTGTATTTTTTTTAAATAAATGTCATTTAGCAAGCTTAGTGACATAAAGCATCCTTTATATTTAAAAACTCTATTACATTTTGTTCTTTAACCATAATTCAATTAAGTTTTCTCATTAAATATGTCAAATGTTTTACACCTGAAGGTATTTCATAAATTTATAAACTTATTTGTTTAATAGTTAAAAAAATCATAAATATATTTAAAAGTAAAAACTCTCTCTCTCTCTTTCTCTCTCTCTACACCAATCTTCATCCTCATCTTCATTAGACTACCTTTATTCACACCCACCTCAACCCAATCTTTAATAAAAAAATTTATAATTTTTGTCCTTTTGAATATCCAAAATTATGGAATGGGTCCTTTATGAAAATGAGTTTCATTCTTTATCTTTTATTTGTATGTTTTGCTCGGTTTCTGTCCTTTACACTAACGGATGTTAAGTATTTCAGTTAAGTCACCCCATGTGCATTGCACATGAGGGTATTTTAGTCTTTTTACCCATTAAAGGGCTATTTGTGTAAATATAACAAAAAAAAGTAAAATAACTCATAAATGAGGGACTATGTATGTAGGTGCAAGAACTGTAGTTTATTAAAAAATAAAAATAAAAGCATACACATCCTCCCCACACAGATATATGCTCTGTTTCTCTCTTCTTTCTCTCTTGCTCTATCACCGCTACCCTCTCTATGTGCACTGCCATCACTGTCTCTCAATGTGTGTGTTCTTAAAACCACCACAACCCCAACCTATCACAAATTCCTGAAAACCATTTATTTATTTTCACGAGGACTTCATAAAATCGAATAAGGGTGCTGAAAATTAAAGAAATATAGGGTTAGGGGATTTATCGTGTTTAGGGGTGAACGACGATATTACAAGTGTGGGTGGTATGTTAATGTAGCTAGAGATGGTGGAGGCTCACAGATCTGGGTATTGGGGATTAAGAGACTGTGGCGTCGGTCTCAGATCTAAATCACTTGTGATGGTCAGCGTATTGGGTCATTTTAGGTCGGATATGCGATTGTTGTAGGCTGGTCAAACCGGTGACGATGAAGGTAAACGACAGTGTGCTTAGATAGAAGAAAGGATACAACCCCCTTTTTCTTATCGTTGTGGGGAACGACGGTGATGATAGTTGGTAATCGTCTATAGATAGTGCTGAACGAGAATATTGAGAGGATTAGGGTTACTAGGTGAGGTGGTTGTGGCCTTTAGTAGAACTGAGGGAGATGCATTTGATCGGCGGCAAGTTGAAGGATGTGGTCGGTGGCGATGGCGGACGAGGTGGATGGTTGTGGCCGGTGAGGGTTATGGTTGGAAGCTTCAAGAGGGAGACAAGGAAGAGGATTAGAGAAAGAGAAAGAGATAAAGTATGGTATGGGTGGGGTACATTTTTTAATAATAATAATAATAATAAAAGGTTGGAAATTACCTTTTCGCCCTCACATGCTAAGCACATGTCAAGACTTAACTTAGTTTTTGGATGGCCGTTAGTGTAAAGGACTAAAACTGAGGCAAAAATACATATATAGGATGGAAAGTGAAACTCATTTTTATAAATGACCCATTCCATAACATTGGATATTTAAAAAGACAAAAATTGTAATTTTTTTCAAAATTTATCTCTCTTTTCTACACAACCCAATTCAAAACAACTTTTTACTCTCATTCACAACACAACCTAAATCATTTTTTAAATAATATTTTATTATTTATGATATAAAAAATAAAATTCTTATTTAAGATAATAAGTTAACGAACCAATAATATTATATTGAAACATGTTGAAAATATATAATTTTTTGACAAAATGACAAAAGATGTCCTTTATGTTTGACTTGATTTTCATTAGGCGTCCTTTAATGAAAGAAATAGCAAAAGGCATACATCAAGTTTCAAATTTGTTTCACGTTATGTCCTTTGTCACTAACCTAGTTAAATTTTTTTGTTAAACCTGATCATGTGCCTTGCACATGAGGGTAAATTTGTCTTTCTATTCCTTAAAGGGCTATTTGTGTAGATTACTTAAAGTTTGGGCAAAAAAAATAAAAATTAATAAATATTTAAAATTAATAAAAATTTGTCTCTCTCTCCCCTCCATCTCTCTCATATTGTGATTCATCGGACAAACCCCTTAAATAAAACACCATCACGGATCTTCATCGTTATCCAACAAATGGGTGTCACCCCTGGTAGATCCGCGACAACGACTCTTGCAATTCTTGGCGGATCAGTCAGCGTCTGCTCTCTCTCTCTCTCTCTCTCTCTCCCTCTCTCTCTCTCTCTCGCTGGACCACTATGACCCTTGATTCAGCTCCTGAAATCCCTAATCGAACTCTTGCTTGGATTTGGGAAAAGAATAAGGTGAAGTGGTCGGCGACGATGGTTGTTGCTGAGGGAGGATGACGGCGGTGGGTGGTGGTGGTTAAGAGTTATAGATTGAGGTGACAAGGGGGAAAGAAATAGAGAGGTGAGAGTTATACTCAGAGTTTCTTTAATCGTCATCACAGATTTGGTGTGATTTGGTGTGATTCAGGCCATGTTCCAATGGTGGCGGCGTTAGTGGTGAGATCCGTTTTAGGGTTTAATTTTTGGCTGATGCTAATGGCGGCGGCGGGGAAGTTGTGGTGGTTGTGAAGATTATCACAGTGGTGTTAATGGTGACAAGGACTAATTGTAGCAAGTTGTGATAGTGGAGGGTGTTCGATTGGTTATTTGGTGGTGGCGGTAGGAACGATCAGCAGCAAGTTGTGGTGGTTGTTTGGTTGGTGATTGAATTGTAGAGAGAGAGATGGTGGTGTTTCGGAGTGGCGGTCATGTGGTACCAGTTATGGTGGCTTAGTTCGGGATGGCGATGGGGCGTTGGAGACGATGGCGATGGCCGCCGTTAAATTGAATCCGGTGGTGGTGGTTAGGGAGGGTGAACCATAGCGTAACAGAGAGAGAGAGAGAGAGTTTTGTCCCTTTGTGTATTTTATTATTTTATTTGTTAGTTTTAATTATACAATAAATTATAAATAAAATTACAAAAATAGCTTCATGTGTAAGGCAAATAATCAGATTTAACAAAAAAATTTAACTGGGTTAGTGATAAAGGACGTAACGTGAAACAAATTTGAAACATGGTGTATGCCTTTTGCTATTTCTTTATTTAAAGGACGTAAAATGAAAATCAGGTCAAACATAAAGGACGTCTTTTGCCATTTTATCTAATTTTTTTAAGTAACTTCAATTTCAATAAAATTTATATCAAAATGTTAAAAAGACCTAAACAAGTTTGTAAATTTATAGTTAAAAAAATGTTATTACAAATTATTATACAAAACTCATATTAAATGAAATGCTTGGAAAGAAAAGGGGGATGGAAATCACCTAATAAAATATTGGCTTAATTAATCTTATTAAAAATGTGATTACATTTGATGAATTGGTTGTGGGGGAGGTTGAAAGAATCTATCATTTTTCCTATTTTTTTAATATATAATATTGACAACCCATTCAAAGAAGTTGTCAAAAAAAACTAGTCTTACACCTACAACTCTTTCTTCTTCCACAACCATCAATCCACCGCCCACACCCAACACACTGCAATCTGTAAACAGGTTTAAAATTATATAATCAAACCTCATGTCTTAGTCTCTCTCTCACTCTCTACACCATCACCACCACCACACCTCCGCCATAATACTATTGTATAAACACCACTAGAACCCCAACCAAAATATCTGCCACCATCGTTGCCGGACCAGACGATCGCCGCCAAAAAATTCAACATGCAAGGCTCAAAATTTTCTCCATTAACAAATTAGAGATGAATAATTAGAGTGTCTAAAGTGAGATCTAAAAAAACCCGAAATCAAACACATCAAATTTGTTCTCAACTTACTCGAATTTAGATATGATAAAACCTAAATCAAACCGAAAAATATAGATGTGAAAAATTATAGGTGTAAGGGCGTTTTAGGCGCCACAACACATACGCCATCGCCACCGGATTTCAAAATAAAAACAAAGAAAGGTGAAGAGGTAGGTCCCAGCAGAGCCCAGTTGGACCCGCAAGACTCACCTTAAACAGGGACGTCTGCGCAGAGACCAACCGCACCCGCAGGACCAACCATGCTCAGAGACGTGACGTCCTTACGCGCAGTACGCAAGCTGGTCCCGCAGGAAATGCCTCCCAATGGTGAAGGACTCCGCCTGTTCCCGCAGCCTCGGATACAAGCCATTAGGGAAGGCCACCCGCGCAGCATGGCTACACGCACAAGGCACTTAGCTCTCGATCCTTCAGTGTCACCTGAAGGAATGAGCCAAGCCGGGAGCAATCCCGCACAGAGGCGGGAGGGGGAATACTCCCGCCAAGCCAGTCCGTATACTGAAGGATCTTTTACTATACCTGACGAGGTATGGGCGAAAGATCTGATCAGAGATACGACAGCTCACTGATACAGTATGGCGAGCAGCATGCTCCTGTACTGTATCACTATTAGCCGCTGCCTACTCACCAACTACTGTCATACCACGTGCGTAGCCGGCAGTTGGTGGAAAGGGAATAGTGTGCAGCAGGCCTGGTCACTATCAGCCACTGCCTACCCACCAACTACCAGCAGGGCACGTGCGTAGGCTACTGTTGGTGAACAGGAACACTGTTGCAGCCGGCCATACCTCCTTGGAAACCTACCTTCGGCTATAAATACCCCAAATGGTATGACCATCTGATCTTATCTGGTATTATCCAATAACATTACATTATCATATTATCATCATAATATACCTGATATCTGCTCTAGCAATCTCTTAATATACTTTTATATTTAAAGAGCAATCTAGTCTGATTCTCACGCCGGAGGGTGGTCACAAGGAGGAACCCCCCCCCCCCCCTTCTCAGTGACGAGCTCACGGTGTCTGTTTTGCAGGTTATCAGAAGAACCATCTTCCAAGGGTCTAACCCCTCGTGGGAAACATCTATCTAACCCCCAGGTTACCAGTAATCTGCCCGGGGTCCGGTTAGTGTTTCTTCATTGGCGCCATCCGTGCATAAAGCTAGAACTACAATTTTCTCCAGTTTTTTCAAAACTTTCTACAAAAGATGGTTAGAGAAATTCCGGTAACCACAACCCCAGCTATTGGGGGGAATACCGGCAATACAGTTTTTACAAACACTACTCCGGCTACCGAAGCCGGAGCAAGTGAAGTAAATTTTACGAACACTACCCCTCTTACTAAAGCAGGGGCAAGTGCAGTAAATGACCGCCTACTGGGATCCACCGATACCCAGTTTGAGAAACGAAGACTCCCCCGCCAGACTCTCGATGAAGTCAAGGCATGGGCGGAGGCACGACAAAAGGAATTCCAGGCTGAGTTGGACGAACGCTTGCGTTCCGTGCAACAGGCCGACGAATTCGAATACTGGGAGGATGACTCGGAGGAATCCGACTCCGACGCGAACCCTCGCCATAGGGCAAAAGGGAAGCGTAAGGAAATGGAACCCCAACCGAAAAGGCATTTTGGACAAGCCTACAAACCAAAAGCACAGGTGGAAGTCCACGAGACTTCTCCAAAACGTTCAGACCAAACGTTGCAAATGCAGGTTCGTCCAAATTTGCAAGGGACATTGCTGAAGCAATTGCCCCGAAGAGTGCCAAACAAATGCCTAACATAGGCACATATGACGGCCTATCTGATCCAGACGATCATTTGAACAGGTTCATAGCGGGGGCAACCGTTAGCAATTGGACGGAACCCACGTGGTGTTACATGTTCCAAATGACGCTGGTGGGGGCTGCTAGAGCTTGGTTTGATCGCCTACCGGTCAACCACATCTACGACTGGGCAGACTTCCAGCAGAAGTTTAGCCAACACTTCAGCCAGCAACGGAAGTATACCGAGGAACAATGGACAATCCTCAAATGTATTCGAGAGGAAGATGAATCTCTGCCAAACTTCATCACTCGCTTCAACTCAAAGAAGCTAAGTTTGGGCAATATCAGCGAAGATCTTGTTCGCGCTGCCTTCATCCAGGGCGCGCATGACCCAGAGCTCATCCGCACCCTAACGGGTAAAGATGGCATGCCATCCACATGGGATGCCATCATGACAGCAGCAAAACGCTATGCGGAAACGGAGAAGCAACTGGGTAGAGATCTCCCACAGAGCACAAACCTCTACACCCAGAGGACGAGGGAAGACAACGTCCTCACCGCCCGACTAAATAAAAAACGAAAGCTAGGCATTTGGCAGTCAAGGGTAAACTTTGACACCTCATCCGGCTTACAACATCGGTTGGGCGGAAGGGATAATGTACAGTCGCACCGGAACTCCAGATGGACGCCTCTCACCAAAAGCGTCAATGAGATATTCGCCACTGAAGAGCTCCCATGGCCAAAGCCTCCAATAATTCGACATCGTCACGATGCTGATCGAAGCAAATACTGTGACTTTCACAAGACAAAGGGCCACAACACTGAAGAATGCATAGATGTAAAAGACATGGTCGAAGCATTTGTCAGAGATGGGACGCTCGCGCACCTCGTGGCGCAATAAAGGCTGAGCAGGCGGGTGCGTGTAGAACCCCAGCTGGGGAAAACACGAATCAATTCCAGCTTCAAAATCGAGACTACATGCTGCGTAAAGAACGAGATCCCGAACCAGGTGCGTATCGGCTCGATGGCGCTCCCATCCCAACAACACGGAAGGGAGCTCATTTACACAGTTTGCATGTAAATCAATTCCAATCTGTAAAGAAAAGGCCAAAGATCCACTTCTAATGGAAATGATTCTCTTTAAGAACATCGAAGCTGATGATTTTACATTTACACTTTTCTGAACTAATATGCCGGTTTTCACCGCATAATTACGTCAAGTCATTGCATGGGAAGGCGGTCTTACCCGCACGAACCCAATAACGTGGCAAACCTTCACGCAGGTCAGTTGAAGGGGAAAAAAAATTTCAGCACCCAAAAATGAAAGTGTCGGTTTATCCGCATGAATCATTAAAGGAAACTGAATAAAAACCTATCAACAACCGCGCGTCGAACGGTTAAACTATGCAACACTGGTAACGGCATTCACATTACGTGAAGTCGTTGCGTGGGAAGGCGGTCCTACCCGCACGAACCCAATAACGTTGCAAACCTTCACGCATGTCAGTTGAAGGGAAGTTCAATTATCCCATTAAATGAAAGTGCCGGTTTATCCGCACGAATCATTAAAGGAAACTGCACTAACCTATTGACAATTGCGCGTCGAACGGTTCAAAACAAAAATCCTAAAAAGGATGAGGAAAACCTACACGCAGGTCAGATAAGGGTAAAGTTTTGCCATCCTACTAAGTGCAAGTGACGGTTCTACCCGCACAATCACGAAAGAGGAAGCAAAACTTACCTATTATCAACCACGTTCAAAGGTTAACTTATCCTCAAAAGGTGAGGAAAACCTACACGCAGGTCAGATAAGGGTAAAGTTTTGCCATCCTACTCAGTGCAAGTGACGGTTCTACCCGCACAATCACGAAAGAGGAAGCAAAACTTACCTATTATCAACCACGTTCAAAGGTTAACTTATCCTCAAAAGGTGAGGAAAACCTACACGCAGGTCAGATATAGGTCTAAAGTTAAAGCCATCCTACTAAGTGCAAGTGACGGTTTTACCCGCACAATCACGAAAGAGGAAGCAAAACTTCACACCTATTATCAACCACGTTCAAAGGTTAACTTATCCTCAAAAGGCAAGAAAAACCTACACGCAGGTCAGATAAGGGTAAAGTTTTGCCATCCTACTAAGTGCAAGTGACGGTTCTACCCGCACAATCACGAAAGAGGAAGCAAAACTTCACACCTATTATCAACCACGTTCAAAGGTTAACTTATCCTCAAAAAGTAAGAAAAACCTACACGCAGGTTAGATAAAAGTTAAAGTTTAGCCATCCTACCAAGTGCAAGTGACGGTTCTACCCGCACAATCACGAAGGAGGAAGCGAAACTTTAACCCACTATCAACCACGTTCAAAGGTTCTTATTCTAAACACTTGGAAAATTGCTAATTTAAACTAAGTATGCAAGTCATAAGTTTATAAAGCAAGGAACCCAAAGAAGGAAATAACAATCTTATACGCAAAAAGATTAATATTTCAAGAATATAATACAAGAATGGCCGGGTAACTACCCGCCTAAAAGAAAAAATAAAAAACTATACAAGTTTTAGCAATGGGAAGGGATCTTCAGGATCAAGCCTCAGGGCCGCTTCCACTTGGACCCGCTCCGTCGGAAGAACGGGGTGGTTCGAGGAACGCTTTGAGGACAGCTAACCCATCATCAGCAGCAGCTACTAAGTCCACCTTCTCCACCACTGGATGCGGGAAAGCGGCGTATTGGTTCAATGCTTGGTCATAAATGGCTTCGGTATCCACATCGAACAAAGGGAAGTTGGAAGGCGGGACGCCTTTCTCAACAAACCCTAGACCAAGCATGAAGCCGGCCTTTTCCCCATCCTCATGAGAAGCGTTGAGGGCTGCGGTCATTGCATCATCGTAAGAGGTCTCCGAAAAGACCCGACGCACAACCTACAGAAAAAAATACAAGTATTAGAACCTTTTTCTTACAAAAGAAAGCGTGAAGACAGTTAAAAGTACCTGAGGCAACGCTTCTCGAAGTAGCCATTGGAGGGTAGCTTGCACTTCGTCACGGGCGCGTTCGGCTTCGCTTCGGTTCAGATTGGCAAGTAATACTTCCTTTGCGGCAGCCTCTTCGACGCCCTTAAGCTTCCGCTCGGTTTGGTCAAGCACCCCCCTCTGGTCAAGAATCTCCTGCAGCTTCTTGGCATCTTCCATTGCCAAGGCGTCATGAGCATGCTGAAGAGCCTTTAATTTGCATTTAAGCTGCTCATTCTCTTCGCGAAGAGGCTCAGCAACAGCTTCAGCCTTGGCAGCCCTCTCGGTTGCGTTTCGCGCAGTCTCCTTAGCTAGCCGAAGCTGTTCATTAACAGCTTGGGCAGCCTTAGAGCGGGCCTCGAGTCGCGCCTGAACTTCAACCTCGAGGGCCTTGAAGGCCTTCTCTTTGTTGGCAGCAGCCGCGGCCAACAGTTGGTTCTCCTCCCGCAGAGCCCGCGTTTCAGATATATGCTTGGCGTGAGCTGCTTTTAACTTGTCGTTTTCACGACAAAGCAGCTCGACGCGGGGCTGCATCCGGGCCTGGAGAACCCGAAGCTCATTGGTTAGCCTACCCTCCTGGTAGCTAGCCATGGCTTCCCCCAACGCACCATGAGGAGCAGCGTGGCGAGCCCAGTCCACGCACTCCCCAGGGGTGCGAAGGGTTGTTCCTCGGCGGATGTTCCATCGTGGAACATACACTTCATTGGAATCCGACACTGCAAAAGAAACAAAGACAGTAAGGAAAAGATGATAAAAAAAAAATACAAGGAAAAAGAAGAACCCTACGCACCTGTAGGGTCAATGGCAGGCCGATATCCGCCAAACCCATCACCTGAACCTAAAGGAAATCCATCCAACAGGTCAGGCAGATGGGAAGGTGGCAAAGATCGGCGGGAAGCCCTGCGCGTACCTGATGGTCCGGCTGTCGGTACCGATGGCGCGGGCATGGTGGCAGCCGCCGTGGTCGCCGTTGTCGCCGCCGCAGTCGCCGCCTCCTTAGCAGCAGCAGTAACCGCCGGCTCCGTGAAGGATGCTGTAAAAATCGCACTCACGGCCGGTGGTGACGTCATCTCGGCTGGAACAGTTGGCTCGAAGGAACGAACTGGACCAGCGGATGCAGGCGTAGGCGCCTGGGTCGACGCCTCAGGAAGGCTGACCGAGCCTACCGTCATTGGCGGGGAGATACTCCCCTGCGGTTCACCCCGGAATGCGTCAACATCCACGCCTGCATAAAGAAGAAAGTGTTGGATAAAATTATAAAGTGACATCTACGAAGGCATTTTGATTATACTTACGGGTTCTCTTGACCTTGAACGTACGGACGGGCGGGGAGGAACCCGATGGAGCCGGCCT
>NW_027499911.1:0-81780 GCF_021521415.1 Bidens hawaiensis | reverse complement strand
GATCTGAAAACTGAATGCATTTGGGGAAATTATCACTTGTTTCTTATTTCTTCACTTAAAACTATGTCAATAACTCTGACTTTGATAGGACATATATTCACATGTATGTTTGGTCCTGTTGACCACCTTTGGTCAATCAGGATAGCCATTAACCTGAAAATGAAGAGATATTGGGGTGATTGAATATTAAACTGTGTTTTTATGGGAAATGATAGTACATTGACTACTTAGCTGATCATATGGAATTAATAGGCTAAAAAGTCCTTAGTATAGTCATTAACATGTATGGTTGCTTTCCCATGATGATGTAAAATCTAAGGTGATATAAACATAATGAATATGCTAATCTTTATGTGGAGATGCATAGTTGTTTTGCATGTCTCAAGATAGATCTCTCCGAATGATATGGCAGAAAAGTAATTACCCAGTCATACACGAGCCTGTTGTTATTTGGTCAACCAAACTGAAACATTTTTTTTTAAATATGACAAAGAACATGCTTTAAAAAAATTTGAGAAAATATCAAAAACAATGGGAAAAATGAATAAATCAACCAAAAGTTGATAAATGTTTTAAATATTTTATCAAACAAGAGGGTTACAACAAGAACTACAAAGATGTTCACAAAATCTGTCTCATCTAGAATGAAAGGCATGTTCTAACTGTAAGTCCAACGTTCAACCTCTACACATGTTTGAATACCAAAAGTCCAAAAATACAATAAGTTCTGTCATACAAAAACTATTTTTGACCAAATACAGGAGGTTGGAGTCAAATTGGGGTGATCTGGGGAAAGCCAAATAAGCTTTGAGAAGAGATATGAGGCATCATAGCACAGTGTTGACCATTGTTGCATTATGCTCAAATTGAACCTTAATCATATCACCAAAGAGATGAAATCATGCTAATTTTATACCTGCTGTTAACCTATCTAAGTTGTCATAATAATGCTGAGAGTGAAGTATTGAGAAAGCTACTTAGTCAATATGATCCCATTCCTAAGATCTTTTCAGTTTATAAAAGAAATTGTTTTTGAAGTGAAGTATAACTGAAATTTGATCTCTAAATGCACCATTTGATCTTAAACTATGTTCTGAAATGATACATAACTTAGAAATGTCTTTGAAAAGTGGTTTAAGTCAAAACGTGTTGCATTTTGCCTAAAATAGGCTGAATATGTAAGTTCGAGTAAGGTTTGATGATTATAACCTTCTCGAGCACAAACTGTTTGAATATGCATTTTCGGGTAAGGTTAATAAGGTTTAACCTTTCCGAGTACAAAACAGTTGATTATGTCTGAATATGTAACTTCGAGTAAGGTTTGATGATTTATAACCTTCTCGAGCACAAACTATTTGAATATGTATTTTCGGGTAAGGTTAACCTTTCCGAGTACAAAACAGTTGTCTATGTGTGAATATGTTGTTTCGGGTAAGGTTTGATAGTTTTCAAACTTTCCGAGTAAGCTTAGTCATTTCTGACTAACTTTATGATTTTCGAGCATACTTTGAAGTGTTTACACTTTACAGGTAGAGTACACTGTTTTACTCACTTCCCGAGCAAGCTTGAAGTCTTGAGATGATTACGTGTTGAAATAGCTAACTGTTAACAAGAAATTCTTGTTTCGAGTAAGCTATGCATGTTATATGTTAGCTTCGAGTAAGCTATGCATGTTATATGCTGATTGTGTTTTCAAGCAAACTTTGTGAACTTGAGTAAGTACACCAAGTAAGCTTTGAGTGAATATTTTGTTAGGAAAGGATTGTTAATCTTTCCAGGCACGCTTAGATGTTACTGTTTAAGTTTGTCATGTTTCGGGTATGGTTTGATATGATAAGTTCTCTCGAACAAGGGCATACCTGATGATTGAATATGTTTATCCTAGAAAGCTAAGTGCTAACATAGGATTTTCGAGCAAGCTCTATGAAATTTTAGACTATAGCACACTTAAATGTTTATGTGTTTAATTTCATTCCAAGCATGCTCTGTGATATGTGTGTTTATGATTTCTTTGAAATTACAAGTGTTTTAAGGCAAACTTTGTTTACCGAGCACACTTTATATTTCGGGTACACTTGTGTTCCTTCAATATACTTTGTAATTTTCAAAACTTTAACTTTCTGAGTACACCGTCTGCTAGAATTTCTTTTCGAGCACACTTTGTACTATATGAAAGTTATTCGGGTATACTTTGCATAAGTTTGTTGTCCGAGCACACTTTACATTTGTAAGAGTGCTTGAGCACACTATGTGTACAAACATACTTGAATGAATGCGTTGATTGAATATGTGAGTGAGTATGATAAAAATTTGTTTATGATTTTTATTAGGGATTAATGCTAGATAAGTTTTAATTTGAATTTGGGAATTCTTTGTGAAGGTCTTAATTGATTCTTAGTAAGAATGTTTATTTAATAACTATGCTTGATTGTTAGTCTTGTGATTTATTTATCAAAAAATTAAGTATTTCGGGTAAGCTTTCTTCATTATGTCTTAACTTTAAATTAATTTACTTAATCGAGCATGATTTGAAAAAGAAAGTATTCGGGCAAACTTTGTATATTCTAAATTGAAAATTATTCCGAGTAAAATTTGACCGAGTAAGGTTTGTTAGTGGAAGTAGACCGAGTAGACTTTGGATAAATTAATTTTTTTCGAGTAAGGTCTTTTGATCTTAAATGAGATTAAATGTTTTTAATATATCAAGTGGATAACATTACTGGTTGACAGCTAACAATTCACAAAATGACAAAAAGCATTTAAAACCAACTTTCAAAAGGGTATAAAAGAGGGACTTAGGCAAATTTTTCAACATTATTTCCCTCTATCTCTCTCCTTCCACTGCAAAACCTCCCTAACCGACTTATCGAATTCAAGATTAATCCAAACCCTACTTTTTATCAGCCACTAATTCCGACTTGGTAAGCATAAAATTTTATGTTTTTCGATAACAATTAGACTGTAATGTGACTTGATTATGTATGCGAGTACTAACACTCTGTTTATGTGTTTAGGTTATAAATTTGTCGAAAAACAGGTTCATGAAGATTTCTTTCTTTCTTCTTCATTTTTATAACTTGAAATTGTCTAAAGTATTAAACTTTATGTCTAATTTCACTTTGAATGTGTTTGTTTATGTATTACAGATATGGCAAATAACGAGCCAAAGTATGTTTTTGAGCCAAAGCACAACATGTGCGCATTACTACAAGTTACACTAGAGAATGAACCGATGGCTCGGATGATATTATGGATGGCACGGTCAAATATCAGCTTCGCTCTCACTGAAAACCCAACTATTTACAGAAATCACTCCTTGGATTTCTGGAGATCAGCAGAGCTAGTTTGAAGATGTGGAAATGGAAAACGAATAGAAGCAACCGTGGCAAGACAGGAGATACAAATCACTGAAAGGATGATCAGAAGATGTTTAAGACTGAATGACGATGATCACAATCACATCAGCTTCGATACAAAGCATCTATTGAAGATTTTTAAAGAAACAATGGGGTATCAAGGAAATGTCCATGAGGGACAGTTTCAGAAGGGTTTATTTCCGATGCTGTACAGATTTCTGATTCACCACATTATTCATGGATTTGCTCCGAGAAAGGGATCCTGGACTCTGATGAGCCTTGATCTAGCAAATGCCACAGTTGGAACTATCTTTGATCTGCCCTTTAACTTTTCCAAGATGATTTTTGATGGATTAGTGGGGAATCTGAAGAAACCAGAAAGCAAAAGATTTTTACAGTACCCAAGATTCCTGCAGATCATTTTCAACAGCACTTTACAAGACATACCAACAATTGGAGTCACACACAAACTCCAAGATCCTGATGCTTACAAGAGAATAAAAAATCCAGGTGTCTCAAATAACTTTGATGCAAGTGTTCCATTCGAAATTTTACCTTGGTTGTTAAACCATGATCTGGCTGTAATGCCTGTGCCTGAGCTGAGCTCAGAGGAGGAAGAAGGGGGTGATGATGAGAGTGCTGAAGGAGACTCTGATGATGATGTTGATGGCAATGACGGTGGAGATGACTTGGAGATGGGAATTATGTCACAAGAACAGGGGGAGCAAAGAGAAGAACCTGAACAACCAATCCCAACACTACCACACTCACTACCACACTCACCACCACCAACCTCACCACATCAAACACCACCTCAATCCTTTACCTTAGACCAACCTGAAACTTCCACACAACACTCACCACAACCACATACTTCACCACTTATAAACCAAATCCAATCAGAACCAATTATACCTAGCACACAACACACACAATCCCCATCCATCACTGAACAACCCACTTATGAACCATTCCCTACAACCCCACCCTCAAGCCAACAAGATAACACACTTCAAAGAAATATTGATCTAATGTTGGAGAATGCTGAGTTAAGAAGGAGAATTGAGGAAGTGTTGAAAGAGAATCAGGAGTTGAAAATGAGAAATGAGGAGGTGACTTGAGAGAATGTGATGTTGCTGCAGAGGATAGTAGAGGCTGAATTGTTGATTCGAACCCTGGAGCAGGAGGTTGAGAAGACCTCAGCTGCCCCAAAACAGGGGGAGAATATTGATGATAATGATGTTGAAAGGGTTGACAGTATTGATGCTTTAAAGATAATAATGAACAATTATGATGATAGTGATGAATCTGTAATAGATGTGAGAGAAGAAGTAACCAATGATGATGAAGAGATTGTACTTACAGAAGAAATGACTGAGATTGTGGATGAAGAAATGACTGTTGAACTTACTGGTCTGAATGCTACTACCGAGGAACTGGTAAACACTGAACCTAAAGATGATCAAGAAGTTAGTTCCAAGAGGGCAGAGCATGATTCTGAATTAGATCAACTGTTCAAAGAAATTGATGAATATGAAACTTCTGATGAAGAAGAAGATGAAAAGCAATTGAGAAAAAGGAAAGAAAAAGGTAAAGGGATAGCAACAGAGGAAGAGCCTGTTGTGTATGTTGAAAAAAATGTATCATTTGTAGATACTGTTGCTGCTGCTCTTGCTGAGAAAGAAAGACTGATTAAAGAGTCAATAGAAAGGGAAGCAATTGCCCATTCCTTGACAGAAGAAGAGTTAGCACAGCAGGACCTATTGATCAAAGAAGCCAATGTAGCAAAAGAGATATTTCAAGATGTGGCAGATCAAGAGGTGATTGAAATTTTGGTGAATATGAACAAAAATCAAGAGTTTGATGACTCTTTAGGAAGGGTGGTCAGCAAGTTTCAGGAGCAACAATCTGAGACTGCTGAACCATCAACTAATCTAATTACTGATATGATAATACCTGAAGAGATTGGCGAGTCAATTGCATCTATGGCTGCCAAGAAATGGGCTGAACAAGTAAAGGAGGATTTGAGAAAGAACCCTACCAGTAACTGGGGAGAAAGAAGATTTGAAAAGACTTATGAAAGAAGAAAAAGAAGATCTGAACAAAGTCCTATTAGGGCCACACCTTTACAAAGTCTAAGACCTGGTGAACATATACAAGGTGTCCCTGATGTGCCAACTATGGATGAACCAGATCATCCTGACTCTGATGAACCCAAAATAGATGCCATGAATGATTTATCAGATGATGAGGAGGATGACTCTGAGGAGTCTGGTGAAGAGGGTGATGACAACCCTGATCAAGGAGGTGAGAAAGTTGATACAAGCTCCACTGCTGAGACCCTTCAAGGTAAAGAGACTTATATTCAAAGGGGCAACATCGAAATCAATGTAGAGGAAGTCTTAAAGAAGGTTGAGAAGAGAAAGAAAAATACTGAGCATTATAAAAATTATTTGAAAGTTAGAGGCTATTCTGAAGCTGCCTTGGAAAAATACATTGCTGACCAAATTCAAGATCTTTACAACAGTGAGAAAGAGATAGTTTCAGAAAAGTTTGTAAAACAGAATGATAAGGTGGAGTTGGAAGAATTAAAGAAGAAATATGATGGTATGTGTGGATATTTGTGTAACATCCTAAAATTTTTATATGATAAATAAAAGAAAGTTATGTTTAGTAATTTCACGTTTTAGTTATTTAATGTCGAGAAAGGAACGGGTCATGGGCTTAGATTACGTAAGATGGGTTAAATGAGAATGGGCCTTGGGTCCGTGGGCTCGAGAGATATAAATACCCATCCCGAGCCCAAAATACCATTTCACTAACTCCCTTTCACTCCCGCACCCAAACACACTCAATTCTAGAGAGAGAAGCTAGAGAGAGAAAGTTCTCAAATCACAAATCCGAGTCCACAATCTTGTTCCTAATCGTTTTTGGTAAGTCCCTCTCGAAAATCATCCGTTTTCATAACCATTTTCGGCCTCAAATCGAGCAAAAAACTCCCATTTTCGTAACTTGAGTTTTCGGGTCAAAAACCGTCTTGTTTTGGTGTCAAAATGCAGGTCTTTGTGTTTAAAATCACTAGGAATTGATAGCCCTTTCAATCCCGAACATTTCCATGTCAAAAACTTCGATTTTGGGTCAAAAATCTGGAAAATCTGGAAAACCCGTAGGTTTCTCCGTCGCCCAGCTTGAAGGCGTCGAATCAGACTTATTCGATCGAATGAGTCAACCGAATCAGTCCATTCGATCGAATAGGGAAGCAACCGAATGGTCTCCATCTTATTCGACCGAATGAGCTTCATATCCGACCGAACGAGTTCCTATTCGATCGAACAAGTGCCATGTCCGACCGAACGAGTTTTCCCAACTGGTTCGATCGAGTGTGTGTCTAGTTCGATCGAGTGTGCCTCAGATTCGATCGAATATGTCCCTATTCGACCGAATCAAGCCAGAACCAAGCCGAACGAGTTTTCCCAACTGGTTCGATCGAGTGTGTGTCTAGTTCGATCGAGTGTGTCTCAGATTCGATCGAATATGTCCCTATTCGACCGAATCAAGCCAGAACCAAGCCGAACGAGTTTTCCCAACTGGTTCGATCGAGTGTGTGTCTAGTTCGATCGAGTGTGTCTCAGATTCGATCGAATATGTCCCTATTCGACCGAATCAAGCCCGAACCAAGCTGTTTCCAAGTTCGCCTAAGGTTTAACTTCGCCTGAAGTGAAGTTCGTTTAGAAAATAAATTAAAAACCTAATGGAAAATGTGTTAAGGAAGTTATCGAAAATAAAATTTTTCCAAGCTGACCTGGCAGCTTAACCCCAGCCAGGGGCTCTGCCCCTTGGACCCCGCTAGGGGCTGCCGCCCCTAGAACCCCGCTGCCAGGGGCGCTGCCCCCGGACCCCCGTTCGTTGTGGGTCATATATAGATAGAAATACAAAACGAGTAGTAGTAGTAGTTAATTGATATGTGTAAATATTATACAGTTAGCCGAGCCCAGTTAAAGAAAGGAATTACGATCAACGGCGAGCGTAACAGGATCCAGGTGAGTTTCTAGCCCCATTCCTTGTTATGTTTTCGGGGCTGTGTGCATACTTGATGTGTTGTTAATACATTTATCCAAAGTGATAAGTGTATGCCATAGGTGATATATGTGATATGTATGAATGATTGCTTGATGGTTCGTGAACGATCTTCGGATATTGCACGTACTGTCAGGTTGTAACGTTATAAATATGGCAAGTATGATATGTATGTTTATGTGTATGAACGTAAGAAAGTTAATAAAAGAAGGAAATGACGGTTGTATGGTTGTATGGTTACGAAAGGGGTACCGAGCCCTAATAATACTCGAGGTATGATGTATGGTAGTATGGTAACGAAGAGGGAATCGAACCCTACTAATATTCGAAAACATGGGACCAGACCCTAATAATATCTGTGATGTTAGGGACCAGACCCTAATAATATCTGTGATGTTAGGGACCAGACCCTCATAATATCTGTGATGATAGGGACCAGACCCTTATAATATCTGTGATGTTAGGGACCAGACCCTTATAATATCTGTGATGATAGGGACCAGACCCTTATAATATCTGTGAGGTTATAGGGCGAAAGGCTCTTTAAAACGTATGATTATGAATGTAAAGAAAGTATGTAAGTAAGAAAGAAAGTATGTAAGTAAGAAAGAAAGTATGTAAGTAAGAATGAAGGTATGAGTACTTATGTGTGTATGAAAGAAAGTTATGAGGTTAAGTACGTATGTATGTAACAAGGTATTGTATGGTAGTGTATGATTAACTAGAACTCACTCAGCGTAGCTGACTTTTAGTATGCACGCAGGTGAGTAGGATGAGACAGCTGGCTTGAGTGGAGGACACATGGCAGAAGACTAAAGCCTGGCATCTGAAGATCCGATATGTTTTATAAGTTACGTTTTGATTTTGAAAGACAAGAGGAATGTTTAAAGACATGATTATGAATTGATATGTAATGTTTTATGAAAGTTTTATATTCCGCGTAAAGTTTTTAATTAACTCTGATATTTAGAACTGTGTTTATGAGTAAATCCAACACGAAAGTAGGGTTACCGGTAACGGGGCCTTACAAGTTGGTATCAGAGCAAAGTTCGAGAGATTTAAGCATCCTACATGCTTAGACTCGAACAGAGAATGGGATTTAAGTAAGAAAGGAAAGAAGATGCCAGTTCAAGAATGCCATGTGTCGCTCAAGCAAGATCAGTAAAGGTAAAGTGCATGATTAAATGATGTATGTTAATAAGAAAGAAAGGATATGTGAACGATAGGGATAGGAATAATTGACTGTTTAAATTGACAAACTGCTTAAGTAGAACCAGCACAAATAGACTCATAAAGGGAAGTGTATATGACACGGAAAGTAACGTGATCAGCTAATCACAACTGGCCACTGTTATTACCTGTTAGCCTTACTATCCTTGTACTAGATAGTTCCTTGAGTGATGATGTTTGTGTTTTTCCCTTTAGAATACTGATGGCTGGAGCTGGAGAATTTGTTGAAGCTGGGGGTCGCACTGGACGTCGTGGCAGGCCTCGTCTTGTCCGGCAACCCTCGGTAGAAGAAGCTTCCCACACCGAAGATGAAGGAAGCGCAGCTGGAGGAGACCAGAACAACAACGAGGAAGTTCAACTTAGCCCTGCAGTTCAAGCAGCCATTGTTCAGGCTGTAGTTGCTGCTGTGAAGAACCTGAATCCCGAAGGATCTGCTGGAAGCCGTGAACGAACTGCTGAAGGAGCGGGTGGTGATGGTAGAAGGGATGGGGAAGGTGAAAGAGGGGCCTCGAGTGGGGATAAGTCTGTGAAAGTCGATGATAGGAGAGGAGGACAAGGTGGGTGCAGCTATAAGTCCTTCAAAGGTTGTGACCCGCCTAAGCTGACTGGTTTAGGAGACGCAATCGCTACTCTCCAGTGGATAACCGCTATGGACAAGGTTATCCGCATTAGCGAATGCCGTCCCGACCAAGCTGTGGGCTATGCTACTCAGTCATTCATAGATGAGGCTATGTATTGGTGGGAGAGTGTGGAGCAGAGGAAGACCCGTGAAGAGATCAAATGGATGAAGTGGGAAGATTTGAAAGAGTTGGTAATGAAGAAGTTCTGTGCAGATGCCGAGGTTGAAAGAACGGAGATGAAGTTCCAGAATTTAAAAGCCGGTATGATGACGCATCGTGAGTATACCACGGAGTTCAACCGACTATCTAGGTTGGTGCCTGACATGGTTGACACTGAGGTCAAGAGAATCAAGTGTTATGTGAGGGGGTTGCCACAAAAGGTCCGCATGTTAGTCAGGGCGATTCAACCTGCTACTTTTGATTCGGCTGTTGGACTCGCGGAAATGGTCTATGCTGACGTGGCCGCGGATGATAGGGTGGAAAGGGACGAAGAGAAAGAGAAGAAAGGGGTCACTCCTGCTAAACGACCCGGTACTCAGTTATGGAACTCCAGGGATAAGAAACAGAAAGTGTGGGAGAAGAGATCGTGTAAGACCTGCGGAAAGAGGCATGGTGGTGAGTGCAAGTGGGGTAAAAGTTCTAATGTTTGTCTCAAATGTGGAAAGGCTCATGGTGGAGAATGCAGAATGGGGTCGAATGCCTGTTATAAGTGTGGGAAGGTAGGGCATTATGCCAATGAGTGCAGTGCGAAGCCAGCATGTTACAAATGTGGCAAGACAGGCCATATGTCAAGGGAGTGCACTGAAGGTGTAGCTGGAGGTAGTGGAAAGAAGGATGCCGATCAAGCTAGGCCCAGAACTAGAGCCTACATGCTGACCCAGGAACAAGCCAGGTAGATTCCGGATGTCGTCACAGGTACGTTTCTAGTGAACGATGTTTCCGCTTCTGTATTATTTGATTCTGGTGCGAATAGAAGTTTTGTAGCTACGACGTTTAGTAAACTAGCTAAAATGAAAGGCTGCCGAGTGTCTGAAACTTTTGTAGTAGAAACCGCAAGTGACACTTCGGTGAAAATAACAAAAATGGTGAAGAATTGTAAGATAGAGTTAGAGGGACATGAGTTCCCTGTTACTTTGTATGTTATGGCCTTAGGAGGGTTCGATGTAGTCTTGGGTATGGATTGGTTGTCTGAGTTTGAGGCTCAGATAGTATGTAAAAGTAAGATGATAAGGTTAAAGTCATTGGATGGTAGTGCGGTGACGGTTTATGGTGATAAGGAGAGTTATGGACTTAATGTCATTTCGATGATAAAAGCCGAGGGTTTGTTAAGGCGAGGGTGCGGTGCCTACCTGGCGTATGTTGTCAACGCTACGGCCGAGACGAAAGAAATGAAGGATGTTCCTATTGTGCGCGACTACCCAGAAGTATTCCCTGAGGATCTTCCGGGGCTGCCACCGGAGCGAGAAATAGAATTTCAGATAGATTTAATACCAGGAGCCCAGCCCGTCGCGAAAGCGCCTTACCGTCTAGCACCGTCCGAGATGAAGGAATTAATGTCCCAACTGCAAGAACTCCTCGACAAGGGTTTTATCAGACCGAGTGTTTCTCCATGGGGCGCACCGGTTTTGTTTGTGAAGAAAAAGGATGGAAGTATGAGAATGTGCATAGACTATCGTGAGTTGAATAAGCTTACGGTAAAGAATAGATACCCCTTGCCTAGGATTGACGATCTGTTTGACCAACTGCAAGGTTCGAGTTGGTTCTCACGAATAGATCTCAGATCAGGCTACCATCAGCTGAAGGTGAAAGAGGTAGACATCCCTAAAACAGCATTCCGAACGCGGTATGGACACTACGAGTTCCTTGTAATGTCATTCGGTCTAACAAATGCTCCTGCAGCATTTATGGACATGATGAATAGGGTGTGTCGACCGATGTTGGATAAGTCGGTTATCGTCTTCATCGATGACATATTGATTTATTCAAAGAGTGAGTCTGACCATGCCGAGCATCTGAGAGAGGTATTGGAAGTTCTGAAGAAAGAAAGGTTGTACGCCAAGTTTTCGAAGTGCGCGTTCTGGTTAAGAGAAGTGCAATTTTTAGGTCATGTGGTTAATCCGGAGGGGATTACCGTGGACCCAGCTAAGATTGAAGCGATAACGAATTGGAAGACTCCGCAGAATCCGACTGATATACGAAGCTTCCTAGGGTTAGCTGGCTACTATAGGAGATTCATCGAAGGTTTCTCCAAGATAGCCGCACCGCTGACCGGTATGACCCGAAAGTCGATAGTATTCAGTTGGGGAAAATTTCAAGAAGAAGCCTTTGAAGAGTTAAAGAGAAGACTCACGCAAGCTCCAATCCTTACTTTACCCGATGGTGATGAGGATTTTGTTGTTTGTGCTGATGCCTCGCATCAAGGGTTAGGTTGCGTGTTGATGCAACGAGGGAAGGTGATAGCCTACGCGTCTAGACAGTTGAAGGTCCATGAGAGTACTTATCCGACGCATGATTTGGAGTTAGCAGCTGTAGTGCATGCTCTTAAGATATGGAGGCATTATCTGTACGGCACTAAATGTACTATCTATACCGATCATAAGAGTTTAAAGTACTTCTTCGAGCAGAAAGAACTGAACATGAGGCAGAGAAGATGGTTAGAATTGATAAAGGATTACGACTGTGAGATTAAGTATTACCCCGGTAAAGCTAACGTGGTCGCTGATGCGTTAAGTCGGAAGAGTGAGGAAGTCCTTGCAACAGTGAAGTCATACAAGTTGATCATGAACCCGAGTCTTTTTGAAGAAATCATCAAGGTGCAGTCAGAAGTGTTAATAGATGAAGGGTTAGTAAAGAAGGAAAGGATTTATGGCCAGCAAGATGAGTTGATGGAAAACACTCATGGAGTTAAGACTAGGTTCGACCGTATGTGGATCCCACGCCATGGTGATCTTAGAAGTCGAATCTTAGATGAAGCTCATAAGTCAAGGTACTCAATCCATCCAGGAGCTACAAAGATGTACCAAGACTTGAAAAGAGATTACTGGTGGCCAGGATTGAAGAGCGATGTAGTGGATTATGTTGGTAAGTGCTTAACTTGCTTACAAGTCAAAGCCGAACACCAAAAGCCTTGTGGGAAGATGCAACCGCTAGAGATACCTGAGTGGAAATGGGAACACATCACCATGGATTTCATAACTAAGCTACCTCGTACAGCTAAGCAACATGATACCATCTGGGTGATTGTGGACCGTTTGACCAAGAGTGCTCACTTTCTGCCCATACGAGAGGCCATCTCGTCAGAAACGTTAGCAAGCTTGTTCATTAAAGAAATTGTAACCAAGCATGGAGTACCGTTATCGATCGTGTCTGATAGGGATACACGGTTTACTTCGAGGTTCTGGAAGAAATTTCATGAAGCTATGGGGACGAGGTTGAACATCAGTACGGCGTATCATCCTCAAACCGATGGACAGTCTGAAAGGACGATCCAAACCCTTGAGGATATGCTACGTGCTTGCGTTTTAGATTTTGGTGGAAGTTGGGATGATCATCTGCATCTGGCAGAGTTCTCCTATAACAACAGTTACCATTCGAGTATTGGTATGCCACCGTTTGAGATGCTGTACGGTAGACGATGTAGAACCCCGGTGTGTTGGGGTGAGATTGGTCAGAAGGAAATGGGAAGTATAGAAGTGGTTCAAGAAACGTCTTCAAAGTTCGATCAGATCAAAGCAAGAATGAAAGCCGCTCAAGACAGACAAAAGTCTTATGCGGATAAGTGGCGACGACCAATTGAGTTTAACGTTGGCGACTATGTGATGCTTAAGGTCTCGCCTTGGAAGGGGATTATCCGTTTTAGGAAAAGAGGAAAGTTGAGTCCGAGGTACATTGGACCGTTCAAGATTGTAAAACGTGTGGGTGAAGTAGCTTACAAACTGGATTTACCCGATGAGTTAGAAGGAATTCATTCAACCTTCCATGTTTCTCATCTGAGGAAGTGTCTAGCTGATGACACGTCTCACGTGCCCTTAATGGACATCGAGGTTGATGAACAATTGAACTACATCGAGCAACCGATAAAGATCGTTGATCGCAAGGAGAAGCAGCTTCGTCACAAGATTATACCCTTGGTCAAAGTGATATGGAAACACCGCAAGGGATCAGATGCTACTTGGGAAGTCGAGGATGAGATGCGCAAGTTTTACCCTAGTTTGTTTATGTAATAGTTAGGTTTCGGGGACGAAACCTCTTTAAGGGAGGAAGACTTGTAACATCCTAAAATTTTTATATGATAAATAAAAGAAAGTTATGTTTAGTAATTTCACGTTTTAGTTATTTAATGTCGAGAAAGGAACGGGTCATGGGCTTAGATTACGTAAGATGGGTTAAATGAGAATGGGCCTTGGGTCCGTGGGCTCGAGAGATATAAATACCCATCCCGAGCCCAAAATACCATTTCACTAACTCCCTTTCACTCCCGCACCCAAACACTCTCAATTCTAGAGAGAGAAGCTAGAGAGAGAAAGTTCTCAAATCACAAATCCGAGTCCACAATCTTGTTCCTAATCGTTTTTGGTAAGTCCCTCTCGAAAATCATCCGTTTTCATAACCATTTTCGGCCTCAAATCGAGCAAAAAACTCCCATTTTCGTAACTTGAGTTTTCGGGTCAAAAACCGTCTTGTTTTGGTGTCAAAATGCAGGTCTTTGTGTTTAAAATCACTAGGAATTGATAGCCCTTTCAATCCCGAACATTTCCATGTCAAAAACTTCGATTTTGGGTCAAAAATCTGGAAAATCTGGAAAACCCGTAGGTTTCTCCGTCGCCCAGCTTGAAGGCGTCGAATCAGACTTATTCGATCGAATGAGTCAACCGAATCAGTCCATTCGATCGAATAGGGAAGCAACCGAATGGTCTCCATCTTATTCGACCGAATGAGCTTCATATCCGACCGAACGAGTTCCTATTCGATCGAACAAGTGCCATGTCCGACCGAACGAGTTTTCCCAACTGGTTCGATCGAGTGTGTGTCTAGTTCGATCGAGTGTGCCTCAGATTCGATCGAATATGTCCCTATTCGACCGAATCAAGCCAGAACCAAGCCGAACGAGTTTTCCCAACTGGTTCGATCGAGTGTGTGTCTAGTTCGATCGAGTGTGTCTCAGATTCGATCGAATATGTCCCTATTCGACCGAATCAAGCCAGAACCAAGCCGAACGAGTTTTCCCAACTGGTTCGATCGAGTGTGTGTCTAGTTCGATCGAGTGTGTCTCAGATTCGATCGAATATGTCCCTATTCGACCGAATCAAGCCCGAACCAAGCTGTTTCCAAGTTCGCCTAAGGTTTAACTTCGCCTGAAGTGAAGTTCGTTTAGAAAATAAATTAAAAACCTAATGGAAAATGTGTTAAGGAAGTTATCGAAAATAAAATTTTTCCAAGCTGACCTGGCAGCTTAACCCCAGCCAGGGGCTCTGCCCCTTGGACCCCGCTAGGGGCTGCCGCCCCTAGAACCCCGCTGCCAGGGGCGCTGCCCCCGGACCCCCGTTCGTTGTGGGTCATATATAGATAGAAATACAAAACGAGTAGTAGTAGTAGTTAATTGATATGTGTAAATATTATACAGTTAGCCGAGCCCAGTTAAAGAAAGGAATTACGATCAACGGCGAGCGTAACAGGATCCAGGTGAGTTTCTAGCCCCATTCCTTGTTATGTTTTCGGGGCTGTGTGCATACTTGATGTGTTGTTAATACATTTATCCAAAGTGATAAGTGTATGCCATAGGTGATATATGTGATATGTATGAATGATTGCTTGATGGTTCGTGAACGATCTTCGGATATTGCACGTACTGTCAGGTTGTAACGTTATAAATATGGCAAGTATGATATGTATGTTTATGTGTATGAACGTAAGAAAGTTAATAAAAGAAGGAAATGACGGTTGTATGGTTGTATGGTTACGAAAGGGGTACCGAGCCCTAATAATACTCGAGGTATGATGTATGGTAGTATGGTAACGAAGAGGGAATCGAACCCTACTAATATTCGAAAACATGGGACCAGACCCTAATAATATCTGTGATGTTAGGGACCAGACCCTAATAATATCTGTGATGTTAGGGACCAGACCCTCATAATATCTGTGATGATAGGGACCAGACCCTTATAATATCTGTGATGTTAGGGACCAGACCCTTATAATATCTGTGATGTTAGGGACCAGACCCTTATAATATCTGTGAGGTTATAGGGCGAAAGGCTCTTTAAAACGTATGATTATGAATGTAAAGAAAGTATGTAAGTAAGAAAGAAAGTATGTAAGTAAGAAAGAAAGTATGTAAGTAAGAATGAAGGTATGAGTACTTATGTGTGTATGAAAGAAAGTTATGAGGTTAAGTACGTATGTATGTAACAAGGTATTGTATGGTAGTGTATGATTAACTAGAACTCACTCAGCGTAGCTGACTTTTAGTATGCACGCAGGTGAGTAGGATGAGACAGCTGGCTTGAGTGGAGGACACATGGCAGAAGACTAAAGCCTGGCATCTGAAGATCCGATATGTTTTATAAGTTACGTTTTGATTTTGAAAGACAAGAGGAATGTTTAAAGACATGATTATGAATTGATATGTAATGTTTTATGAAAGTTTTATATTCCGCGTAAAGTTTTTAATTAACTCTGATATTTAGAACTGTGTTTATGAGTAAATCCAACACGAAAGTAGGGTTACCGGTAACGGGGCCTTACAATTTGATTGAGAAAGGCATGAAGCCTGAGGTTGTTAGAAATCTGAGTAAAGAGGCAGTATTTGACCAGTATTCTAAAAGGAAAGAGAAAGAGTTAAAAAGGGTCTATACTGAGAGCACAATTCAAACTGAACTACCTAATGAGCCTCTAAAGAAAAAAAGAAGAATTCAGACCTTAAGGGAGAAGGAAAAGGAGCAAGTCAAACCTGTTGAAATTCCTATCCCTCAAGATGATGTCAAACCTGAACAAGAAACTGAACCATTCATGCCTTGGGAGAATGAGGAAATGATCAGCATCCTAAGAAACATAATAATAAACAAGAGAGGGATGACTGAAGTAGATTTTAATGTTTTGGAGAAAGAGGATTTGAAGACTCTTATCTATCTGCAAAAGGATGAGTGGGAAAATGCATTGAGGGAAGGAGAAAATCACAGATAGATTATGCTGATGGCAGATTTGTACCTGCTGGACTAGCAAGAACTCCAGGAATGATCAAAATGTTAATTGAACTGGAGGCAGCAGGACATGACATTGTGGAGATAGCAAACCTTCCTACTGAGATGGTGGAAGCCATATATGTAAAAACTTTCAACTTGGGACCTCAAAAGCCCAAGAAATCAATTCCATTCAGACCTCCAATCCATCAAAGATTCCCAAGAGGAAGAGGCCAATGAGGATAAGGAGAATCAAGCGGCTCTGTACATCAAAGAACAAGACCACAATCTGATGTGGATCTACCCAGAGAGCTATATTATGATTCAGTCACTGATTCTCTTAAAGTGATCATGGAGAGCAGGTTATTGAAAGAGATTGTAGTCAGAAGTGACTTCCGTTAGTATAATGAAGATCAATTAAGAAGAATGGCCACACTTCACTTGTATGACTACAGGAACAGGGACAGATCAGCAGGAAGACAGATGAATGACTTATCAAAGTATTTACATGAAGAAGCTGATAAGGGATTCAAGTTTCTGAAAGAAAAGAGAAGTTGGAGAATGATTCAACTCCACAAGTCAAAAAATCAGAGAAACTGAAGAGAATGGACAGGGCTGAACTGAACTACCAGATAAGTGTCCGAGATCAGAATCCACTGTCCAACATGGATACGTGTGTAAGATTGGGAAGAAGAATGAGAAGGCAAAACTATACAGTGCAGAAGAACGGTGTGATTACTGAAGTTGAATACAAAGAAGACACTGGACACTATGTGCTGAGGAACTCAGATGGAAAGGCCTTGGCAACAATCAAAGAGGATGCAGATCTGACATGCCTACACAATGATGATCTTGCTGATATACGAGACTTGGTGATACCAGAAGGACACACTCACTACCAAGTGCTCAATATCTTCAGAGAAAGGGCAGCATCTGTAATCCAGATGAGAAGACAAGCAGCCTACAATGAAAGGAAAAGACAAAATAGATATAATAGGCTTTGCTTTGTAATGTCTTCGGACAAACTTTTGATTATGTAATTTTGTTTAATATTATGATTATGAAATTTGGTGTGTATTTTGCTAAGTGTAAGTAACTACAGAGTGTTTTGGGTCAGCTGAGGTGTTCCAATCTAGGGGGAGATTGTTGGGTCAAGAATTTGACCCAAATGAGGAGATTTGACCTGAACGAAAAATTTGAAAGATTGGAATCTTCTCAACCTCCTCAGAAACTGCTAAGTATTGAATCCGAGCACACCTTGGACCTTCGAGTAAGCTTTTACTTAGCCGAGTACGAGATTTTGCCTTCCGAGCAAGGTTTACTTCAAATGGTCTTCTTAAGTGGATATCCGAGCAAGGTATGCTTTTTAGTGATTTCCGAGTAAGGTTCATTGATTTGGCATATCCAAGTAAGGTTCACTTTGTCAAGCAGGGTTGTTCTTCAAGACCAAGTATTTTACTCTTCCGAGTAAGGTTTGGTCAACCAAGTCCAAGAAGCCAAGTAATTGGAAGACCGGGCAAGGTATTCTTTAATAATTATGGTCCGAGTATACTTGATGAGTTAATAGAATATCTTTAAGTTATCTCGAGTAAGGTTCTGCTCAAGTAAGGTATGTACTCCCGAGTACGCCTTATCAATAAGTTGTTCAACTGACAATGAGCCGAACAGGATCATAGAAGAACAAGGTTGCTCGTAAGGATTTGTCGAGCAAAGTTTGATAGATTCAAGAAGATTGAAGTCTACTCGATGAATATTTTACTTGGTAAAATATTCTTTAAGTAATGTCTACCCGGAAACTGATTCCGAGTACACTTCTATGTTTACCAAGTCTGAAGGAAGGCCGAGTACACTGCGTACTCGGAGACTGAAGTTTAATGAAAAGCCTACCCGGAAGACTTGTTTTACACTTAGTATATTTTTGAATATGTAAATTGAATATGTACTATCGGATAGGGTTTCTAGAAGGAATGACAGCTGTCTTAGGTTGGCAGGCCTATAAATAGAATAATTAGGGCACGCCGCCAAAGGACGGAGAAAAGAACACACGAGAGACGAAAATACGGATAAGACCGACACATTAATTAAGAGAATATTTTGTGTGTGACGGTTGTCCTAGCTTCTAAACCCTAATCGATTATCCTTTTGTATGATTAACGTTATATAAATGGAAATCTTTTGAGTGAATCCTTCATGTGTCTTCGTATTTTGAATATTCATTGCAACCGTATGTTTGTTATTGATTCCGCCTTAAACAAATGGTCATCTTTCTAAACATAGTAACCCGTCATTAACTCGCTTGTCAACACGATTAATTTTGTGTGAGTTATGACATGATTGATTAAGATCCGATCCGAATCGACCATACATTCAAGAATTCGGGACCTGACATATCTTTCTATAACTTGCATTTTGGGATATCATGTAGCAAGCATATAACACTCAACAGTACAACACTAATATCCAAGTATCGCTACTTAACTATTGGAACCTTTACATTTTACACTCTCAAACCCTAATATTCCTTATTACTAATCATAATTTCCATTACTAATTGTACGATTATTGATCAATAACCAGACAAGCAAACAACTTATTAACCGCATTAAACCCTGAAATTGGTCAGAATTCATGATTTTGGTTTCAAATAAACAATAAATAAATTCCGTATAACTGAGATCAACATTCAAATTTCAACAAGCAAACAACTAATTAATAACATTAAAAACTAACCGATTATGAAACCAACAATTAAAAGTAGAACAAGGTAAAATTGCAAGCATATACCTCACTGTAGATGACTCCTGTCAATAATCCTTCAATCAAGTGAAAACTTTTACTTCAATCACCTCCAAACCATAGTTGTGGTAGTGGTAGTTATGGAGAAAGATCATCGTGGTGGAAAAAGATCGTTGTGGTGATAGTGGTGGAGACTGAACACATCGAATGGACGATGGTGGAGACCAAACGGTTATTATGAAAGAATTGGGTGAAGGGAAGGTCATGATAGTAAGGGACTAGTCTGATGGGCATGGTTTATTTTTGTTTATTATGAGAGAACGGGTGTTCAATTTTTTTTATTTGGATTGCAAGATGACAATCAAATATGACATGCGCGGTTATTTTTTTAAATTATGACACTATTGTATTGAAAATATGACCATTCTGACGATACACATTGACGCATCATAAATCGTTGCGTGTCATTGTGTGCATTACATTAAAGATATTTTTTCTAGTGGTGCTCTCATAAGTTAATTTCTTAGTGAGTCAACTCATTGAGCCATCGCACCAAAGGGAAAATGGCAACTTATTCCCTTCTCATGTGGTAAATGTCAATGAACCAACTGTATCTAGCATTCCCTCTACCGTTAGATTATTGCCAGCCCGTATATACATATATTGATAACAATTTGTCCATTATTGAATTCACTCACCAAGTCACTGAACTCAAAGTTTGCTCATGATTACAGGGCCTTTAGGGAGGGCTGGGTGGTCGACGACCCCCGGTCCCACACCCCGTTAGCCTGAATTTAAAAAAAAAATATATGTATTTTTATGAAAAACAATATGTATATTTAATGTTTAATTCAATTATATAACAACTAGTTTGGCTTAGTGACAAATGGGTATGACTCACAACCAAAAGGTTGTGGGTTCTAGTGCCACTCGAGACATGTTTAAGCTTATTTTTACACAAAAGTTTTTTACACAACCCAAATCATAACAAAGTATGCCCATTTAACAATTAAATTGTTTAAAGCCAACAAAATACTTATTTGACTTGGTCCCAAAATATTTTTTGACTTCGACCCAATTTTTTTTCCCTTACAGAGCGGGGCCTGCATGATTATTAAATACACTTGCCTCCAAATCTAACTGCATTTAGGGGTTGTTTGGTAGGGTCTGAATCTGACCCATTAAGAGTTAAAGGTCTGAATGAGCCAGATTCAGAACGTTTGGTTCAACCCTTTTGTCTAATTCAGTTAGACATTCAGCCTCTGAATGGTTTAGCGTGAAATAGATTTTGAATGAAAACAAATGGTTGCTGAATGGAATCAAGACCAAATTATTAGTCATACGCCCTTCTTCTTCGTCTCATCTGTTAGTGTACGACACACACCACCACCATGGAGAAGAGACATGAACAACATCGAAAAACTCCTCGGCTGTAGCGGTTTTGCCAGGGTCTACCATGATAGAGACATCTTCACCGGCCAAATTGCCACGAATCTTGAACGAAATCATGTTGCGATTTGAACGGCGGTTTAAACAGAAATGGAGATGAAAAATTGAAAATGAAGGAATTAGGTTTACATAGGAAATGGAAGGTAGAAGACGGCATCTAGATAAAAGTGTTAATTAATAATTTTAGCTTTTAAATGTATAATACTTTAGATTATTTCCAGATTTTTTTAGAAAACTACTTTTTTTCATTAATAATTATAAAGTTTGTTTAAAGTCTTATAGGTCTTTTGACGATGTGTTCCCGAGTTTCGTTAACAAGAGAAAGGAAAAGAAAGTTTTCTTTTCCTTTCCATTCTTTTCCATTTCTTCTTCTTTTCATCTTTCCTTTCTTTTCTTTTCAATTCTTTCCAAAATGGAAAGAAAGATTTTTCCTTACTTTTCTTCTTTATTTCTCCCACTTTCCTTTCCTTTCCTTTCCATCCTTAAATGAATCTTGAGAACACAACTTGATTTTTCTTTCCTTTCAAAAAAACTTGGAAACACACCAATTCCTTATTTTCCTTTCATTTCTTTTCCTTTTTTCCATTAATGAGACTTGGGAACACAGCGTGAGTAAAATAGTAAATGTGTATAGTTATTCAGATGTCTAACCAACCAGATACATTTTATTCAGCTCTTACTAATTCAGATCATTTTACTCATTCAGGCATCTTACTCATTTAGCACTTAATAACTCAGAGGTTTACCAAACATCCCCTTAGATTCTTTATCGCGACTTCTGTGTTCATAATTCATGTTAGCAAACCAGTTTAACTCACTAAGACAGTATAATGTCTCTTAAGACTACCCTTTTTCATACAGCCTAAATTAAATGACAATTTACTCTTATATACAAGTGACTTGTTTTTAAGTGGATGGATTCAAATCGGAAATTAAAAACGGGTATTTCCAGTCTGTTATAAACGAGGGGCCTATCTTATTGATGATTTGATCATTTGGACTCTTGCTAATTTTCGCCTTTTTCGGTTGAAAAGGGCATGCATGTATATCTTAGATTCTTTCTAAGTTGGGTTGTTATTTTGTTGGTTTGCTTTCGTCCACTATTTTATTTGGCCTTTTGTGAGTGACAAATAGTAGTGGTTTGAATCTAAATTTGGTTGGAACTTATGGAGTTAATGTGCATAATATGGATGCATGTGTGGTGTGGGGCAGCTACCGACTTGGTGGTCCGTTATGGGACACGAGATCATTCTCGTATCTATCTTACACCGTGTCTTTTCCTACCCAAAATATTGAATATTCTTGAAAATGCAAACAGAAGTATAATTAGCAATAAACCTATTAGGAACAAGTAATAAGAGTGACAATGGGTTTTATTTAGAAAATTTTCAAATTTAAAGTTAACATAAATTACTTATTAGTTTATCAATTATTAACTATAATAATGCATGGATGAAATGGCTCGGAATACGTTCTACCAAACCATTAGATAAGAAAAATATCAAAAGTTCTTTCAAACATTACACCTATATATATATATTCTCTATTAATTTCGGTCAACTTTATCACCACAGTAAACTTAAATGAAATAAATGACCTTAATCGAAATACTAATTTCGGTCAACGATATCAACACAGACGTAGTTTTTTTTAAACGGCTGATATTATTAAAAGTAATAATAAGTATATATTAGTAGGTTTGCTCGCGTGTTGCGGCGAGGCCAAAATGAGGATTCAATTGATATTAGTTCGGTTTGTGATGTGGTGGTGATGCAACGAGGATTCGGTCGGTAACTGTTTAGTTCCTTATGGTACCATAACAATATCTACATGTTGTAATTCAACAAAATACCAAAAACTAATTTTATATATTATATAATACATGTATTATCCTGGTCCTTATTTTATGAAAGCAAACACCAAATTTGTTGACATATGTTAATTGTAGTAGTCATACAGACTATGGGAACACGTTGCAATTGATAAAAGATGTTTGTTTTTCTTAAAAATGGATTGCACTTCACGTAACAATTTAATCGCAAGTCACAACTATCATGTAGGGTTACAAAATGAATAGATCTTGGTTAAATATTATGAAACTTTATTTTTAACAAAAGGTAAGGAAAATAAATAATATATGATGTTAGTCTCCTAAATGTTTCTATCCTAAACTAAAAAAACAATGTCAAATCTTTTAGTTACCGACTTTGTCACGATGCCAACAATATCGAATGCCTTTTTCATACTAACAACACGGAAAAACACAAAGCTACCCGTCAAAGTTTACACATTGGTTTATTTTCATTATCATCAATATACAGTTCACCATGAGAAGACCTTCTAGAAGTTTGAACAAGATTAGTTGATGGATCATATTATTGTGATGCCAAGTAATTAAGAGCAATGACCACATCATCAATTGCAGGTCTCATGTTTTGTCGTTCTTGAACATGCATTGGAGTTATTGTTGTGCTTCATACAGTCCTCGTACAAGATATTGACTTTTAGAACGTGGCCTGCCATCTTCTTTAACTTCCTTTTATCTTTAAGCAACGGTTGCGCCTGTTAAAAAGAGGTTAAATATTAGTTTCAATAAACAATTTTAAAAAAAATTGTAAAATAGTAAACACGTTTCGTATACCCATTTAAGATGTTTACCTTGACAACTGGGATTTCGTGTCCTGTGTATAGAGAACATAGACACGAAAACTCACTTAAATATGACGGTGCAATGCAAATATCTGGTGGAAGAATTTAAGCTGAAGTAATGTATATAGACCTGGTCATTCAGAAACATGTTAATCAATGGGGAAATACAACTTGAATTGGTAACATCCAGTTAAACGTATATAAGGCTATCCTCTATGGTATGGGGGGGTCATCAAAGCCCCTCTACAATGCCACATCAGTGCCACGTAAGCACCGGGGGGCATTGAAGCCCCAACCAAAAATGTCCAGCTATGTTTTAATGCCCAAGGGCGCCCATTTATATATATATATATATATATATGTATGTATGTATGTATGTATGTATGTATGTATGTGTGTGTGTGTGTGTGAGAGAGAGAGAGAGAGATGGAGAGAGAGAGGGCCCTCAAATATTACCAAAGGTACCGATTGTTCTGACGATCCTTCCACCACCGCGCCCCCCGCCATTTCCGCCACTAGCAGTGTTCCGGGCCCTCCGGGACCCGTGCCGCCCTCCACCACGCCCACAGAGGACGGTTTAAGGAGATGGCAAAATCATATATCCATTTAAGATAAAACACGGTCAAAATGGATTCATGAAGTAAGCAAATGGGTAGAAGGACATCATATTCAACTGAAAAGGGTAATTTTGACCATTCAACGAAAACAATAATTTTGACCCGTTTCCTAATATGATTATTTTGACCCATGCACCAAAAATAATAATTTTGGTCGGCTTGTTCACTAAAAACGATAATTTTAACATGTTTACTTGAAAGACATGTTTCATCTGTCAACTAAAGATGAAAAAATTGACATGTTTACTAAAACAATAACTGTGACTCGCTCACTAAAATGATAGTTTGACTCATTTACTACGAATGCGAGGTTTCGCTTTCTTGCTTATTCTGGTCATTGTTGCCTCTAGCCCATACACCTACTAAAAAATTTATAAGCGAGTATACAATTTAGGCTTACGAGTTATCAAAGACGCAACACCCCAGACCAAAAATCATAGTGACGACTTATTTTTGGTATTACTAGATAAAACTGTATATTTACTTGTTGCTTTCTAAAACTCAATTTCAAAAAGGTAGATTTACACTTAGTTTCTAAATGTGACATTTAAACCACAGTTTGACTTTATTTAGTCAACTGAACCAATTGAGGTTTTATTATGAGTTCAGTGTGTCGGTTAAAACGGTTTGTGCTGGTAAGGCTGGCTATAGGCTTAGGCTGACCGGCCTCCGAAATTTTTAATAGCATACAATGTATTTATTATGATTAAACAAATTATTACCCGACCCATAGTGTTCTAGGTGCTCTTTTTAAAAGAACAACGTAAATATGTAATAAAGTAATTATTTATTCATTTTTCATTGTAAGAGTTAGAAAACCTATGTCTTATTGTTTTTAGAGACTTATTTTCATACAAAAGAATGAAAGATAGACTACTAACTCCGCATATGATTTTCTCTAAGCAACTCTTGCTCTGTCGTTTTGTTTCAGTAAAGATAATAATTGCACTTCATTTATGACGAACCAAAATATAACTGTTAAACAGATGCTTCAAGTTGGCTTATTTGCATCTTGTACAAGAATATAAAGTTTAAAAGTCATTAAAGAATAAAAAACTTTACTCACACATTTAGACTTTAGGACTTTGTGCATGTTGAAGAATCTGGAGAAAAAAAGCATATTCTATTTTTTAAACTGTAAATGCACAAAGATTGACAAGAACAAAGTAGCCAGAAGCATCCTTATTACCATTAATGAAAAACTATAGGCTACTTAAGGAACATATAAAATTTTTTTGTTTAAAGAACATGATAAAAAAGCCCAACCACCATCATGATTTTTAGCAAGAATTTAGATTTATATGTATAATCAACTGGACTAAAAATCTTCACATTAATCATCTGTCATTTATCATTTTTGTACTCACGTGGTGCAACCATCAAACGAAAAAGGCGTGGGACCCATGTTGCTTTCTTAAGCTGTGTTGATAGGCACGTCGACCATACTATAAACAACTAAAAGATTCATGATGGTATTAATGTGGGCCTAATGGTCATCCAAGCATATCATATGGTGTGATGCAATTTATTTTCACATTAGCTTCCTATTACATGGTTGTTTAGAAATACTTATTGTACTTTTACTTTATATAAAGTAGACTGTAGACCTAATTTAGTTACTATAGGACTTACCTTGGACTTCATAGCATCAAGTTCTTTACTTTAGCAGAGCACCGTATTAATTTCTCAGCATCATCACCAAAAACAGAAATCCAAGCTCCACCACTTGCATCTAAGAACTTGGTAGACATAATATACCTGCAATTAAATTCAGATGTCACAACCGTAACTAATAAACTTCACAATTATATCAGTTTCACAAACCTTAAGTTAGAGTAAGTTTGTGTGTTTTTCACAAAACCCTAACCACGTTGTATACGTTCGATTACTTCTAAAATAAATCAACAAAGCATTCAATTCTAACAATCATCTCCAAGTGGGCAAGAACTCTAATCATGCTAGTTCTGAACCACATGTAACCCATCTTTGGTTATTTATTTCATCACTACCAAACATTTACCACCATCATGCTTGTTCTAGATCCCCATTACTGATAATTCACTCTTACATTTTCAATCATATGTCACCCTACAAAAAATCTAATCCTGTTTGTTCTAAAACCTCATAACCACATTATATACATTGGAATTTTTTAACAGATATACCAAGCCATTGAATCCATACGGTACATTCGTCTACAAGAACCGTCATCATATTTTTTCTAAGTGACCACACATCTGGTCATTCATCATTTAGTATCATCACTATCAAACATTCACCAACATACCACTTAGGTTATACCATCATGCTAGCTCTGAAACCCCATCACTGATTATTCGCTTTTGCATGTTCTTAAAACCCCATATTTTGCCTACACACATAACATTTTCCTAACATTACTCTATTCCAAATACCACTGCTACCACTTTTCTCCACTGCTACCAATGAATTAGAGATCTTCAGTGACATTTTCTATTAACAATTTCTCTTGTTTTAATTTCAACGTGCTTTATATGATGTTACCGGTAACAACTGTAAGGCCAATTTTAGTGACTTGCGATATAAATGACGAAACCCGTTATATATTAATGGTTAAGAAAATAATTAATATGGGCGAGAAATTCGGATACGAGACGAGACCTTTGGTGCACACGTTTAGCTTCAACGGGAGGAAATCTTCTAGTTTGTGTTGTGTTAGGCTATAAATATGTCACTTATATGTCATGTTAGTGTGTGTTTTGTAAGGTTTAAATCATCCACCTAGGGGGAGCTCACCTTAGGTGAGTCGGTTCTTTGTTTAATGTTATCAATCTTTTAACCGACAACGAGATCATTCATATCTTATATTATGTATGTTCGGTCGTTTGATTTACCGCACCCGTCTCGAAAATATGTATCAAGTGCAAAATCCGTTCGAGTGGTAGGTTTGGGGACTTACAATTGGTATATTCAAACTTTGCTCTTTATAAGCGGGTACTATTTCCGCTATTACCCGAACCAAGACATTAAAACCCGTTGAAGTTTGAAAATAAAGTTTCTAGATCAAGAAACAATGTTGGAAATAAAGTGTGAAATAAGCGTGTTTGAAGAATTCTCCTTGTAGATTTGGATGTTCGTGATCTACAAGTGCCCGATCCAGGCGTTTCAGGACCGTTAAATCACACGCCAAAATTCCGGAGAGCCTCCAGTTACGGTAGTTGCAGATCTGGATTTTAGCTCGCTTAAAGTTATGTGGATGTGGAGTTGGAGTTGGGTGACCGGTAATCGGGTTTCCGGTGGGTTACGTGACAACTCGAATCCTTTCGGCAAAGAAAAAGAATGAAGATTGCTGGAACGGAGGTAACCAAGAAAGAAAGAAAATAATAAGAATGGAGATGGCGAATCGGCGGAGGCTGTCCGTTTTGGATCAAAAATCGAGGCCAAAACTAATCGAATCAAATCTGTTCAAATCGCATCGAACTCGAATCGACTCGAATCCGTTCGAATCGAATCAAACTCGATTTGATACGACTCGAATCGAATTGTCTTTCCGACAATACGGTTTTCCAGAAAAAAAAAGAAAAAGATGAAGACGGCAGTGGCAATGGCTTAGGAAGGCGGAGGTAGCTGGTGTAACATTCGGCCCACAACATCGTCCCACTCTTAGGCTATCCCACATCGGCCATGGACAAGAGAGATGCTTGGTTCATAAGTAAATGTCTTGCCTCTTCAATCACCAACGCGTTTTGGACAACCAAAAACAAACCGTGAGCTCTTCGTGGGCAGAGCAGACAATATTGGTGGTACGAGAGGCCGGGGTACTACAGATGGTATCAAAGCCACTCTTGTGCCGTTAGGGATGATGGGACATGCCTCATCGAGGACGATGAGTCCAAAGGGGGGTTGTTTGTAACACCCTTGGCAAACACGACATCGTCCCACTCTTAAGCTATCCCACATCGGCCGTGGACAATAGAGATCATTGGTTAATAAGTAATGTCCTGCCTCTTAACATCACCAACGCATTTTGGGCAACCAAAAACAAATCCGTGAGCTCTTCGTGGGCAGAGCGGACAATATTGGTGGTACGAGAGGCCGTGGTGTTACAGCTGGCCGTGAAGGGCGTCATATGGCGGCAGCGCGTTTTTCAGGTGACAGCCGGCATGGTGGTTGGATGGTGGCTGATGAATCTAAAGACGGTGGCGGCTGGTAACTGTACGTGGAGTCGATGGTGGCTGGCACCGGTGGCTGGAACGGTATTCCGGCGATGGTCAAGGTCACCGGATTAACATTTTCCTGCGATGTTGTGAGGATGACGGCTAAAGTGAAATAAGATGCCTGCTAGGGTTTGAATATAAAACATTCTTATGTTGGGCTGTTTATTTTTAATTGGGCTGTCATCTTTCATCTAGGCTGGTTCATAGTTATGGGCTGCTGAGATACCATATGGAGTCGGATCAAGCCAAGTATGTTATTATTTTTCGGGGTTGACCAACTGAAGAAAGTCAAATTCGATCGGGTTTTTCGTCATTATTGGACCGTGTTCAAAGTATATTATTTATGTTATTTTCAAGTTATTCGAGAATTGGATCCTGAAAACGTGGGCTACGAGCATCCAAGATGCTTATTTATTAAGGTGATAATTTTTAAACAAGTTGGATTTAATAGAAATTAAATTGTTTAAGCTCTCAACCTGAAAATATGGGCTACGAGTATATGGGATACTTATTTATTAGGGGTGAGTTACCTAAATAATTTCATTCACGAAAATAATAAGCTTTGTCATTTGATTGTTGTCCCTGGTAGTTCTTCTAAACCTATACTACTTGAAGATCCAAGATAGATAAAGAAACGATAACTCCTTCATGAATGACTTAGGTGGATCATACCTTTAGGGGGTGATTGAAGAGGCTTCGGCTTTATCGGGTTGATTCTTTAAGATTCGAGACATGGTTTAACAAAGTTTTTGATATCGTAAGTCAAGGGGTGATTGTAAGGCCAATTTTAGTGACTTGCAATATCAAATGACGAAACCCGTTATATATTAATGGTCAAGAAAATAATTAATATGACCGAGAAATTCGGATACGAGACAAGAGCTTCGGCGCACACGTTTAGCTTCAACGGGAGGAGATCTTCTAGTTTGTGTTGTGTTAGGCTATAAATATGTCACTTGTATATCATGTTTGTGTGTGTTTTGTAAGATGTAAATATCCGCCCAAGGGGAGCTCACCTTATGTGGGCCGGTTCTTTGTTTAATGTTATCAATCTTTTAACCAACAACGAGATCGTTCATATCTAATCTTATATTATCTATGTTCGGTCGTTTGATTTACCGCACCTGTCTCGAAAATATGTATCAAGTGCAAAATCCGTTCGAGTGGTCAGTTTGGGGACCTAGGTATCCAGGTTTGTCGTTCTCTTGATGGTAATCACATTATTGTTCCATGTATAAGGCAGTGAATTCAACAACTTCATGTTGATCTCAGACAACTTATTTGTGATACCGGCACTTCTCAATTTTCTAATGAGTGACTGAAATATGTTGATGAGAGAGGCAACCGATTCCCTTTGAATATGTTTAAACATGTTGAATTCTTCTTTTAACATGTCCTTTTGGCCTTCCCTCATATTGAGACTTCCTTCAAGCTTAGAATTTCAAGACATATTTTTTTTATTTAACAGAAGACTAAGAGGAACATGATGAACCTGTGGATGAGCCGTCTGGTGAATCTGAGACAGAGCCAGAGGTGGACACTGTGGTTGAACGTAGGTCGAAAAAGAAACATGACAAAAGCAAGAGGAAAGCTGGTGAATCCTCCAAGAAGCCTACCACTAGATATGAAACTGAGGAAGAGGAGGAAAATGAGCCCGAGCGTCCAGCTAAATGCTTGAAGAAGGCCAAAGATTCCTCGAAGTCTTCGCTTTCCAAGGTACCTCACATCAAGGTACGTTTTCCTTCGATTTCTGAGATGCTGAGCCATTCCCTAGCCACACAAACCACCACACCACAAACTAACACTTTACCTGACCCACATGTAGGACCCCCTACCACCGTAGCCAAAACCATAGAAGCCCTTAAAGCCAAACAAATCAACTTTACCAAAGCCCAAACCTCGACCTCACCAAAAACCAAATCCAAAACCAAGCTCGAGTCATCACCCAAACCCCAAGCCTAACCAAAGACCAGGATAATCCTCAAAACCAAACCCAAGCCTAAGAAACCTTCCCTTAGAGATGATACTATCACCTCTCCTGAAACCTCACCAGCCCGACTAGATGAGCCTATGCCATCTATGTTCGAAGACATCCCCATGACTACCCAAGCCGAAACCCTAACCTTACCAAGGACCATCGCACCCGTTACCTCCCCAACCTACCAATTCACTTCACCAATCGGAGTCACAACCTTTTGGTCCGCTACATTCACTTCATCCATTCAATCCCAAACCACCACATCCACCCTAGAAACCGCAACCACACCAACTAGCCTACCATTTGCTTTAACCACATCATTCCCAACCTTATCCCTAACCTTTCCCATACCAACAACACCACATTCAACCATCTCAACCACACCTCCCTCATCCCATAGAAGCCCTGGCATATCTGCCACTACCATCTCAAGTGGGAAATTGAAGAAATCGCCAGTTATCCGAGATCCTATCCTCGACAGGATTAAGGCATTGGAAGAAGCGAACGAGAATAGAGCCAGGCGTGAGTTGGCGTTGATCAAGTTCATAAAAGATCAACAATTAATCAATCAAGAAGTTACTCAACAAAGAGACGCTCTGGCTGATCAGTTGAGTATTTTACAAGAAAGACGTGATTTAGAACAAGCACAAATTGCAAGTCAGAAGGATTGGATTGACCTGTTGTAGAAAAGAATCAACAACCAGCAAGAGTTGATTAACAACAACTCGTTAAGGAATGTTGATCAGCATGTTGGGTTGGAAAATCTTGAGTCAAGAGTTTCCAAGCTAGAGACTGATCTTCCTTCTTCCTCCACCTTTGCAAGCAACTTTCGAAGGGAACTTGATACAACCCTTGATAAAGGTTGGATAGATTTTGAGCGTTTGGGCTCAAGAGTTGGCTTGTTGGAAGGTGGGACAAACAGGGATGTTAATTGTTTGATGGGTGAGAGTGTGAGGCTGCATGATATGGTTGAGCAGCTGGAAGGACAAATGGAGGATCAACGCGAGTCAAATGGTCGCATAAATGAGTTGTTGGTGAACCGCTACCGTGTTGTTATGGAGGTAATGTGGTTAATAGATAAAGATGTGGAGAATCTGAGAATGCATCTTATGGAGACCTTTCGTTGGTTTATAGGTGCTAATGAGCCATGGACTGAGCAGATTAATAGACGAAAAATTGTTCTCGCTATTCTGGTTACTGATCCCGAGAGGGTCAGAGTTCTTGAAAACATTCATGGTTTCCTATACACGGGAGAGTCCAGAAAGGATGCTGGTGAAGGGGGATCTGGTACAAAGGCTAGTGCTGAAGAGCCTGTTGCCGTTGTTGGAATGATGGTAGGCACTGAACCTATAGTTACTACTGCTGCTACATCTGGGCAGGTCAGTTCCACAAGTTCACCACTTTTTGCACCCACCACTAGTGTATAAGTCAGTGTTGTGTTTACAACCATGATATAATGCAAAATATATAAGTTTCCCTTGTATGTTTTATTTAATATTTAATTAGTTTTTGTTCGTTTTTAGTCAAGATTTGTATAATACTAACATTATTATGTTTTGTAGGTTCCGGGAGTTAATCGTGATCGAAAAAAGCGAAAAAAGTGTCAAAATAGCCAAAACAAGAAGCCGGAACGCATCAGAAAATGAACCGGTCGGACCGGCCCCTCTATTATTACACGACGCGCCTCACGACCAAGGGGGCCATTCATGGTCGCGGGTGGCGGCCACCATTAGATTACAGAAAGTTTTATCGTTTTTGTCAGGTTTTGGGCTCTGTTTCAATATATAAACACCCTTAACCTTAACTTGAACAATACCCTGCTGCACGATTTTGGAGTTTACTTGAGATGTTATTCGAGATTCTTGGAGGTTTTGAAGGCACGTGAGCATCCGGTGAAGAGACATACGTTTAAGATCGAATACTACGGGTTTTATCGCCTTTAATCCTTCGTTTCTCATTATTTGACCTTGTTTTCGTATTTATTTACTTTGTTTGATTTTGATTACATGATGACAGGCTAAACTTTATAAACTACCTAGGCTAATGATGAACCTTTGCTTGGTTTGATTTTGATTGGGATTTCGTTCGTTATGGATTTTATGTTTTAAGTAAATTGTTGATGAAATTGATGCATATGATTACTTGGTTTTATTTGCTTAGGTTTATTATTTCACATTTCCCTTGGTGATTGTTTTAGAGGATAGGGTTTTATTAGGTCATTTACTGTGTGTTATTGGCTAGTTTATTATTGATATGCATTAAAATCATAGAAAAAATAAAACTAATTAAATAAATAAAAGTGAGCTGCTAGCCTAGAAAACTGTAAGGTGATAGGTTATTAATAGATCTTTGTTGGTCAGGATTGCTAGATTTAGTTCTTCATAAGGAGTCCATCTAGGTTTGATTGTCAACTTTGTCTATTAAGTCAATCGAGTCTACTTAGCTATCTTTGATTTCCACGTTGTAAGGTATGACTTCGTCATAAAGATACTTAGACATACATAATTAAATAACCGTAAGGAAGTTTAATATAAAAAATGGTGAGTCTTAAAACATATTAGAAATCCATAGGTGTCTTCTTGAAGGTCAAGGGTCATGTTCGAGTTTTCTGTCGAGGGTTTATCTTACGATCCCAGTTCCATAACTTAAGTTTTCCATTTACTTGATAACCATAACTTAGGGATTCTAACCTAGGTAGTTACTTTCATAATCTGAATTAATCTAAGTAATTTATTAGTTTATTCATATTGTAATTAATTAGGGTTTTAAGTTTATTAATAGAATAATCATTTAGGGTTAAGTAATCATTAGAGTTTATTATTTTAATTAATTAGGGTTTAGTTTTTAGTTTATAATTATTTAGTTTAAAAAAAACCCCTATACAATATTAATAAATAGTCGTGTCAGTTAGTCGTGTCTAATTAATTAGTTAATATACGTAATTTAAAGAGTCTTGTGGGTTCGATTTCCGGACTTCTTAGCTATACTATAGTCGATCGGTTCCTTGTCGGTCAGTAGTTTAGTCGAGTTTAAAGAGACTAGAGTATTACTTAGTGTTTAGGTTAGCGTAATTTAGTTAATAATTATTTGACTGGTTTTAACACATCAAACCGCATTGGTTGCTTATACTCCACCACAACAAGTAGCTCAAGGTGGTGATGGTGATGACGGTGAAAATGATGAGTCTGATGATGGAAATGATGATGGGGATGACAATGATGGTGACAACGATGATGATGAGGAAGATGGTGATGAAGAGAATGATGATGATGATGATGATGACCATGAATATGACAGCTTTCATGAACCTCTTGGTGGAAATGGTGTTAGTAGTGGTGATGCCACTGGAAAATAAGGCGAGTGAAGATGAACCACCAAAAGAGGCTGAGAAAACTCATGAGACGGATGCTGCTGTGGAGGCTGAAATAGCATATTTACTTAACGTTTGTTCTTTTGCAGGTACCGACTCTCCAGTTAATAAAGTCGTGGAAGATAATAAAGCTGAAAGCGATGACGGCATCAACTACTCACCCAATCCGGATACTCCGGAAAGGAAACAGTTGATAAATCCACTGTTATCGCTCTCTCCATCAAGCCTGATCAAAGAAAGTCTTGCAATGGAATCAAATACTACAGCGTGAGCAGGATGGCAAGCCAAAGATGGAGATCGAAGCCGTATCATGACTCTGATGCAATTCTCTATGCGAAATGGCACAAAGATAGAAAAAAGCTGGGCTATTCGGCGTGCGAATGGTGATCTGACTGATCTCACATATGGAGATATGCACACTTTTTCAGTCCTCGACTTTAATTACTTCAGAAAAAAAATAGCTCGAGATAACGGAAAAGATTCAGTGGAGTCATGGTTTAAGCGTTTCCTGAAGCAAGAATGGAAGACCGGCTACCCGAAATTCACTATCAATCCGGGTAGGTCTTAGGAGTCTAAAGAGATGAAACCGTTCACCAACGAGCCGTCCAAGAGTCGAAGATACAAGATGCCTGACGATCATGGAGAACCAGTATTTCACGGCATGCCCTTCGATGACGACTTTCTCTTTGACTTCGTTGCTTAAGAGTTTGACAATGTTTACGGTGAAGTCATTCTTCACTATGAACGCACTCATGAACTACGGTTCTTTGACGAACATGAACTGGTAGGTTTTGGACTCAGCGACTTGAAGAAGCTTGTCGAGTCTCCCCTATGTACGGTTGAAGATGTCCATCGCGACAACACGGACGCCATCGTCAGAAAGTTCAACAAGTTCGTCCAACTACTTGTTGTAAACCAACCATTTCAAGATCCAGACGATATCTTCGAGTACGAGTCTGAGTGCGAGTGGTGATGGAAGTCAATAAAGCAAATACCAAAGACTAGAGGGAGATTGTAAGGCCCATTTCTAGCAATAGTCTTTCGTATTTGTGTTTGTATTTCTTTTATGAATGTTGGTTTCTTAGACTTTTTTTTATGTATATTTGGGCCCAAGGCCATTTGTATTTGGAGCCCATTGGGCCATATCAATGAATGCATGTGAATGAGATCACACACACTTTATATAGTGTGTGTATCTCATACACAACAACAACCTTTTACAAAACCTTATCTACACACTTACAAACTCTCTTTTCTTCTCTCTTACCTTCTCGGAAATAATACCAAACAAGATCTGAGATCTCAGTCCTAACTAGTTGTTTCCGCCAGCTAGTATAAAGGTTGATCCAAGATAACTAGTAATAGTTATATGTGTTTTTAGATCCGGTCAAGGGACCTACAATTGGTATCAGAGCTTTCGGCTCAACTTTGTGGTTTTTGAATCAAATTTTTCGGGTTTTGATCTTATTTTCTGGTAGATTAGAGGTTTTTTTTGTTGTTACTCGCTACATTTGGAGTGCTTTACATCCTAGAGATACCGGGAAATCTTCATGTCTAAGTTTTTGGTGTTTCTGGTTTTTGTGCCCGGGTTCAGATCTAGTTTAAAAACTCATATTTAGGCCAATCTACAGGTTTTTAGGCTAAAGTCCTTTAGATTTTATTGATATTTGGGTTGTTATCTTTCCAAAAAAAATTCGAATCGAACATTGACTTCTTTATTCGAACGTTGACTTTGACTTTCTATTCGAACGCCGACTTTGACTTTTTCTATACGAACGTTGACTTTCTATTCGAACTTTGATTTTGACTTACCTATTCGAACGTTGACTTTCTATTCAAATGTTGACATTTACTTTTCTATTCGAACGTTGACTTTGACCTTTCTATTCGAACATTGACTTTGACAAAAAAATCTGAATCGAACGGGTATTCGAATGTTGACCATTGACTTTGACCTAAAAAATAAAAAATTCTATTAGAATCGAACGGGTATTCGAACGTTGAACGTTGACTTTGACCAAGAAATAAAAACTTTATCATTTTTACTTTGTCTTTTGTTAAAAAGATGTCTTGCAATTCTAAGCTTGAAGGAAGTCTCAATACGAGAGAAGGCCAAAATGACATGTTAAAAGAAGAATTCAACGTGTTTAAACATATTCAAGGGGAATCAGTTGCCTCTCTCATCAAGAGATTTGAGTCACTTGTTACAAAATTGAGAAGTGCCGGTATCACAAATAAGTTATCTAAGATCAACATGAAGTTGCTGAATTCACTGACTTACACATGAAATAGCAGTGTGATTACCATGAAGAGAAGAAACCTGGATACCATAACACTCTCAGAGTTGACTTCTACCATCAAGTCTTTTGAATTGATGGATGAAAATCTTCGAGTAAACAATCAGTTAAAAGAAAATAAATCTGGGACAAGTGTTGCAGGTGGAAGTAGTCAAGCAAGGCTTATCCTTCCCAATGTACACACACACTTGTGCTCTCAAGCTTGTATTGATAAAGTCTTACACTATAGAAACCATAATGCTAACATTTTAGATCAAATCCATATCATCAAGTGTTAGAATGATGAACTTAAGAAAGCTAAAAATATCTACGCTACTAGGATTAAAACTCATGGTAATGACATGGCTAAACTTAGTGAAAAAGTTTTTATAGCTGAAAAATTAGCTGAACATCATGAAAAACGTGTAGTTGAGTTAAATGCTAAAATTATCAAGTTAGAGCTAGATTTAGCCCAAAGAAAAATTACCATTGAGAATTTTGAGTTAGCTTCCAAAAAGCTTAATGCAATAAGTGGGGCACATATGGGGTTAAATATAAAGACAGGAATAGGCTATGATAGTACTGCAGTTCCACCTCCTTTTAATGATAACTATACTAGCCTTCCTCACTTTAGTTACAATTCCCCACCTGAGGATGAAATGTTCTATGGTATTTATCACGTGCCAAAACCTAAGGCATTTGTTCCTACTGTTCTCAAAACTGTTGATCCAATTCTTCCATCAGTTAGTCCTAATGGTAGTTCATTTTCTTCAGCAGTTTGTGAGGAAGAAAGTGGGTCGGTGGAAAGGCCTGTTGAGGTGAGGATAATTCAAGTAAAAGAAAAGTATTTGAAAAGGATAATCAAACGAGTACTTCATGTAAATATGTGCCACCAAATAAAAGATCATTTTCTCAAACAACTAATCAATCACAAAATCCTCAGCCATACAATTGTTTTGATAACAACTATTATGGTCATTATCAACAAAATTTTGTTGATCCATATTAAACCAATATTTTTGATGATCGGGGTCAATCATCAAACGCATTTTATAATTATGTTCCTTTCCACAGATCACATTTCCCACCACACCAACCACATTATAGTTCTAATAAGTTCTATAGTGCTCCTAGGAGAAAATGTTGTTTTGTGGTGGTTATTCTTCTCACCTTGCAAGACATTACAAGAACTGGTTCAAGCAACAACTTGATATTCACGGCTTAAACATTCCCCCAAAGGTGCTTTTAGTAGCCCAGATTCAAGGACTGATCAAGCTGATAGTGAAGCCAGTGAAGTGGACGTGAGATCCTGAGTAAATAAAGTTAAACGCAAGTGAAAGCCGTTTTGGAAACCTAAAAAGGATAAGATCAAAAAGGACCCTAAGACTGAAAACTCTGAGGATTCATCAAAAACAGTTTTCAAATTTAGAAAACAAAAGTCCAAAATCGTCAAAACCAAGGAACAAGTTTGTGCTTGAATTCTTAAGGACTATGCTTCAAGTGATGAGTCGCCAAGAAATAAATGGTTTTCAGGAAATAAAATCAAGTTTGGTCGATTTACGGTTGAACTTCCCGAGACAACTAAGTCTCAGGAACCCATGTCTATTTAAACGCTTAGTGCATGTAGGTTCAATCAAGGAGGACTATCAAGAGTATTCGCTACATAAATAGTGGTTGCACCCGACATATGATGGGAGATGAACCCTTGCTATTTGATGCTAAACCATTCAATGGCGGATTCGAGTCTTTCATAAGAGACATGGGATGACAAACTTCAAGAAGGGAAATGGTACTTTATGCTTCAACTACACTAAACTTGTTCAAATGGATCAACCAAAACTTGTCGAGCATTTCTCAAGTGATGGATCCAGCATCAGCTGCTGGGATTCGGTTTGAATCTCTTTAACTTTGTTATATGATGTAATAATGCATGCTTAGGATAGTCCATCTGACAACAGCTTTGCTGACCTTTTGTCACACCCTTAAAATCCACTAACGGAGCTTTACCGTCAGAGGGTGTGAACTAACAGGATCGAAATCATTAGTTATAATCAAACATGATGTTCAAAGTTTTCAAATCACAAAACCTTAAGTTAAATAGGTGCGGAAGTGTAAATCATAACCAAGTGTTGCGTCACACAGGACGACTTAAAACCAAATAAATAAAAGTTCAAAACAAGTTTTTAAAATGATGGTGTTCAACGAATGCATGATCCTATACCGCGCGCCCGCCTCGGCTACCTGAGAATAACATACTAAAAGTGTCAACACAGGGTTGGTGAGTTCACAAGTTTATATAAATAAAGCGTTTGCGTTTGCGTTTGCGTTTGCGTTTACGTTTTGCGTTTGCGTTACCAGATAGTGTTAAGTCAATTATATATCAATAGGTAGCTAGCCTATAAAAACAAGTATTTACTAAGTGTTTGACACCGAAGCTAACTGTTTATCATATGCCTTGCCACCATGTCAACAACGACCATGGTAATGTGTTAACCAAGATTACACCCACTCGACCTACAGTCGAGTTTAGAGTTGGGTGGGGTTTGTCAAACCCAGTAGTACTACTCAACAGTGACTCGCTATTATACAAATACGAAACGCTTCGATGTTATGAAGGACTTTAGTTGGTTTGTTTGCCACTTAGCCTTACAAGTGATATATAACTAATAACAAAATCTAAAGCATTTGGAGTATGTTATCTCCCCCAAGTAAAAAGCGTTTAAAAGAGTAAAAGGGGAACGTGAAACTCACTGTTTGCGAAGAATTCAAAAACAAATCCGAGAGATGCGCGTCAAAGAAAATCCTCACTAGTGCTCTAAAACAAAAATGAGATTCTATAAGTATTTAAACTACTATTGAGTCTCTAGACTCGGCACATAATACCTATGCATGAGATACGTTTCGTGTTACGTTTGTGAATTATGTGTGACTCGACAAACACATTGGTGACACGTTACATGTGTAAAAAAATACATAAGTATCAAGTACAAACATTGTACATTACTAGTAATTATTCCCCACAAGGGCAATTTAGTCAAAACATGGCAATTATCTATTAACAAACACGTTTCATGTATTTTCACATAGTTCAGCAGCTAGATTTATCAAGACAGATTTCTACTTGAAAGATTGCTCTATTCAACAGACCATAACATATCAATTGTCACACCCCGACTAGGTGGTTGCGGAAGCGTAATACGGGAATGTAACAGATAACACTGGTATCAACAACATTGTTTATAAAGAAATTCATAAGCTAATTTACATCATAATACATGGGTTGGTACTAAGTTTACAAACTAGATGAAAAACACATAACCGGTTTACGAGCTTCTTATACAGTATTATATCAGCGTCTATTCACAGCTATTCAACTTTCTTCCTAACACCAAGCATGTAAGCAAATCATTCCACTTTGGCTTTACCTGAAAAGCATGTAAAAACGGGTCAACTACGTCTAGTTGGTGAGTTTCAAGTTTCACGAGTATCAATGAAATCAGTTCACGAGTTCGTAAAGTTTACAGTGTGTATGTATAAATGTCTGTGTATGATGCATTATACTAAGCCACAAGTGAAACCGAAACGAGCTATACTGCATGGCCTCTCCTGCCCATGCACTCCTGTTGGCATTTAACAGCCAATTTGCCCCATGTATGTACTATGTCTAACACCACATAGCAGTATGTAAATATATAATGACAATGTGCAACTGGTTTTTTACATATGTTCCGGCTTACCCCACCGGCTCTGTCACAGTTGGGTTTGTCAAACCGATAGTACTATCCACACGCCACCGGCACGAAGTTAATCACTTGTGTTTGTGGGGACTTGTCAAGTGTTAGTACTTAGATAATCCACATCATCACACGTTTTCAAGTATATCAGTTTATGTAAACATGCTTTTCACCCCAAAAGTTCGTAAAACAGTTTAGAAAGTGGGGGTCGTGAAACTCACCTTATCGTAGTTCGCACAGAAATCACGTATCAAATAGTCAGATGTCTCGTTTATAGCCTGATTCCTATAAACGGTATCGTATCGTTAATACTAGTACAGTGTTCAAGCTAAGTCGGGCTGTATAGATAATCTGGGTATAGCTGTTAGGCCCAGAACATGACCATAGTCTTAGATTGTGACGGTGTATACTATGAAATGTTTAAAACCGGATTTGGCTCAGTTTCACCGTTTCCCGAGCCTAGCTCAGTTGATCGTTTATACGTTTCGGGATTAGGTAAGATTACATAAAACTTTAAGTAAATATATTGATTGATAAAATAATTTGATTTATGAAAGAATTTTAAGGTTTCGGTGTCTGGTTTGATTGCAGGGTTCGTTTCCGTTTTCACACGGGTTTGATTATACAGAACGCGCACAATCCACCCGAATTGTCCGGAATTTTCGTAAAAAGTTCGTTTTTATCAATATCATTCAAAAATATGATATTTGACCACTTTTGACATTTTGACATACCAGTCAGTCCGTTAAACACAAAACTGCCGGTTTCGTTAAAACAATTATAATTTAAATCTTTGATTAATTATAACTAAATATGTACTAATATATAAATTATGTAAATTTTTGTATAAATACATTAAGACATGGAGAATTTTATAAAAATATTTTCAGAATTTTTATGATTATTTATTTATTTATAAAAATTCATTTAATAGGTTATAATCGTGTAATAAATGGCCCGTTTATATCAAACGACCTCCGAAAAATCTGATAATTTTTATCAATGACCTAAATGTTATTACATAGCCCCTGCAAAATTTCCAGAACCTAACTCTTTTGACAAAATGCCTTTTTGTGCGTTTTTCGGCTGTTAAAATTCGGTTAAACCATGATTGTACAAACCATACTTAGACATTTCCAATGATTCCCAAACTTTACCAGTGATCTTACCATCACATATTAAACTCCAAAATCAAGTTTCATTATTTTTCAATATGTTTAGCTATTTTTCCCAAATAAACGCTCATAAACGAGAATAAATTCACCAAATATTCTCCGTTTATCGAAAAATTACCAAATTTGAACAGGGACTCATTTATATGATCCCTAATGTCCCTGAAAGTTTTCATAAGCTAACAACAAGCACGTCACAACCTAATACTAAACAGCCCCTAAACGAGTGTTACGGGTTTACCTTGTCGGTTTTTGATGAATTTTGCTAGCTTAAACGACTTTCCGGGTCTCGGGTTGCAAACTCAGTATATCTACATATCATATAACATCAAACCAAGCATAAATCATCCATGTAACAGCCTTGATAATTAGGGTTTCGGTTTTGGGTTCAAACCGAACTTTCTAACCGTAAAAACGTTGTATTCATGTTCTAATCCGCGTTTTTGACCAAAAAAGTATATGTTCCTAGTTTGTAAACATGTTTAACATCAAAACATAATTTTACTTGATTTTTAGGGTTTTTGGATGGTTAAACATGTTTAAAACTAACTAAAACATGTTTATATATTAATTATATGCATCAAACTTGATTAAATCTTTATAAACTTTGATCTTACCTTAGGGTTTTTGAAAGGGAGTTGAGAGAACAGGGGCTATAGCTGCTGGACTTCAAAACTTATATGTTATAATGAATAAAAATGTCTTAAGGTGTAAGTTTTATATAAAAAATATAATGTGATGTTTGGTGTGTATTCCGATCGGAATAAAGAAGAGCCCATAATGGGCTGTTTTGGCCCATTACTCCAATCACACAAGCCCAAACATGAAAAGCCCATTTCAAATTTAGTTCGGGTCCGGTTTTTCGCAAGAAAATTAATTCGGGTGTAAGAAATAGCGTAAAAACGAGTGTTTTTCAGCTTATATTTGTAAAATAAGAAAAACGTACTGGCTCGTTGTAAAATTCCAAAATATTTTCACGGATTGCTTAGAACATGTCATATAAGTGTTTTATAAATCTTTTTCGGCTTAACGGATGCTACAATGCTTGTTTTGATATTAACGATTGCGTTTAAGCTTATAGCGTATCGATAAATGAAACCTTTTTCGTTTAAAGAGTTTTAAACGTACCGGGGCCTATATATCAATATGTTAGCCTCTATAACATATATATAACTCGTATATGACCCCTCAGTATGTATACGGGTCATAATTAGTATCGGTCGGTTACTCGTTTAAGTACTACGAATTAACCGATTTATCGTTTACTTGTTACGTAATGAATATAGTGTACCTCGTTTTATCATGAATGTCACATTCTCCCCCCGTTAAGAAATTTCGTCCCCGAAATTTAATGTGTCATCGGTTTTCTAGGGAACAGGTGTGGGTATTTCTTTCGGAATTCGTCCTTTCGTTCCCAAGTATATTCGGGTCCTTGTTTCGAATTCCACCGAACTTTTACTAATGAAATTTTGTTGTGTCGTAACTGTTTGGTTTTCCCGTCTACAATTTCTACCGGTTCCTCTACGAAGTTGAGCTTTTCGTTGATCTGAACATCTTCCAGTGGTACTATTGTCGTTTCATCAGTCAAACACTTTTTCAGATTCGATACATGAAACACTTCATGAATAGTGCTCAGTTCTAAGGGTAGTTTTAATCGGTAAGCTACGGGACCAATTTTTGCAATAATCTCAAAAGGTCCGATGTATCTCGGGGCTAGTTTACCAGTCTTTCCAAATCTTATAACACCCTTCCATGGCGATACTTTTAAAAATACCTTATCACCTATTTCAAAAGATAACGGTTTTCTGCGAACATCGGCATAACTCTTTTGTCGGTCACGGACAGCTTTCAATTTTTGCTTAATCTGGTGAATTTTATCGGTGGTTTCCTGAATTAAATCGGATCTTGAAATTTGAGTATCACCCACTTCTGTCCAACATAGTGGTGATCTACATTTTCGCCCGTATAGAGCTTCATAAGGTGCGGCTTGTATACTACTGTGATAACTGTTATTGTAAGAGAATTCAATGAGCGGGAGGTGTTGATCCCAATTTCCTTTGAAGTCCAGTACACAAGCACGAAGTAAATCTTCTAAGGTTTGGATGGTTCATTCAGATTGACCATCAGTTTGGGGATGGTAAGTTGTACTTAGGTCGATTCGGGTTCCCAAGGCTTCTTGTACTGCTTGCCAGAAATGTGAAGTAAAGTGAGTGTCTCGATCGGAAATAATCGAAAGAGGTACTCCGTGTCGAGATACTATTTCATCGATGTAAATTTGAGCAAGTTTTTCGGTAGTGTAGTTGTTACGGATGGGAATAAAGTGTGCGGATTTGGTTAATCGGTCCACAATTACCCAAATTGCGTTGTGTCCTCGAGAGGTTTTAGGAAGGTGTGTCACAAAGTCCATGGTAATTTGTTCCCATTTCCATTGTGGGATATCGGGTTGTTGTAACATTCCCGAAGGTTTTTGATATTCCGCCTTTACCCTTGCACATGTTGCACATTTACTTACATACACGGCTATATCCTTTTTCATACCAGGCCACCAGTAAAATTCTTTAACATCCTTATACATCTTATCAGCACCTGGATGAATAGAATATTTGGATTTGTGTGCTTCATCAAGTATCAGCTTTCGGAGTTTATGAAGTGTTGGAATCCAGACCCGGTTTTTGTAATAATATACTTCATCAATTTTCTTCTCAAAATTCCTTTCATTTCCATGTAGTTCTTCTTTTTCTAGCTGATCTGCCTTCAAGGCCTCATCTTGTGCAACGCGAACTTGTTCGGTTAGGCTACTTTGAACAATCATTCCGAGTGCTTGTAACCTTAATGGTCTGATTCTGTCTTTTCGGCTTAAAGCATCAGCTACTACATTAGCCTTACCCGGATGGTATTTAATCTCACAATCATAATCATTTAACAGTTCTACCCATCTCCTTTGTCTCATGTTAAGCTCTTTCTGATCGAATATGTGTTGTAGGCTTTTGTGATCAGTATAAATGGTACATTTAGTGCCATACAAGTAATGTCTCCAAATCTTCAATGCAAAGATAACTGATCCCAATTCCAAATCATGGGTCGTATAATTCTTTTCATGTACTTTTAATTGTCGGGAAGCATATGCTATTATTTTCTTTCTTTGCATCAGTACGCATCCTAAACCTTTACGAGATGCGTCACAATATACCACCAATTCTTCAGTTCCATCTGGAAGGCTTAATATTGGAGCCTCACATAACTTCTGTTTTAACGTTTGGAAGGCCATTTCTTGTTCTTCTCCCCATTCATATGCTCGATCTTTTTGAGTTAGGAGGGTTAAAGGTTGTGCAATACTTGAAAAGTTTTCAATGAATCTTCTATAATACCCGGCTAGTCCTAAGAATTGACGAATTTCTCTTGGTGACTCAGGCACTTGCCAATTCTTAATGGCCTCAATTTTACTTGGGTCTACTTGGATTCCTTGATGGTTCACAATGTGTCCTAAAAACTGTACTTCTTGTAGCCAAAACTCACATTTGGACAACTTTGCGTATAACTTCTCTTGCCTCAATAATTTTAAGATTTCCCGCAAATGTTGTTCGTGTTCCTCCTTACTTCTCGAATATATCAAAATGTCATCGATAAACACTATCACGAATTTGTCAAGGTAAGGTTTGCAAATTCGGTTCATGAGGTCCATAAACACTGCGGGTGCATTTGTCAACCCAAACGGCATAACCAAAAATTCATAGTGACCATACCAAGTTCGGAAAGCTGTTTTTGGTACGTCTTCTTCCTGAATTCTTACTTGATGATAACCAGATCTAAGATCAATTTAAAATACTTCGCACCTTGGAGTTGATCAAACAAGTCATCAATTCGAGGTAAGGGGTATCTATTCTTTATAGTCACTTTATTCAATTCCCGGTAATCAATACACATTCGAAAACTCCCATCCTTCTTCTTTACAAACAACACTGGTGCTCCCCACGGTGAGTAACTAGGGCGAATAAAACCCCTGTCCAGTAATTCTTGTAACTAGTTGGACAGTTCTTGAATTTCAGAAGGCGCAAGTCTATAAGGTGCCCTAGCAATGGGTGCTGCTCCTGGTATCAAGTCAATACGGAATTCTACTTGTCGGGTCGGTGGTAAACCAGGCAACTCATCGGGGAATACATCTGAATACTCGTGTACCACTGGGATGTCTTCCATTCGTTTTTCCTCGGGTTCCTTAACTGTTGCACTCGCCAAGTATAAAGTACAACCTTGGCGTAAATATCTCAATGCCTTAAGTTGAGATATGAGAGGCAGTACCGTTCCAGATTTCTCACTTTGAACAATTATAGCCTCATTATTTGAAGGAGGTATTCTAACGGTCTTATCCTTACAGACAATTTCAGCTTTATACTTAGATAGCCAGTCCATACCGACTATAACATCGAAACTTCCCAATTCTACTGGAAGTAAATCAATAAGGAATGGGTGGTCGTTTAGGATAAGGGAACAGTCTCGGACTATTAGGTTAACAAGTATAGACTTACCGTTAGCGAGTTCTATAATATATGGTTTTGTTAGTTCACTAACCGGCATATTTTCTAAAGGTAAGAAGTTAACAGATACGAAACTTCTATCGGCGCCCGTATCAAACAAAACTGAAGCATACTGACCCGAAACTAAGAATGTACCTGTCACCACATTCGGATTATGACGCGCTTCACCCGGTCCTAATACAAACGCGCGTCCCTTAGCTGCATTGGAGGTTGATGCTTGTGCTTGGTTCTGCCTTCTCACTGCACCCGGTTCAAATTGGGGCAGTATCTCCGAAAGTGTTCCGTACTGCCACATTCATAGCAGGCACGGAGGTTCGTGGTAGGTGGGGTTTGTTGGTTGAGTTGTGGGCGGGTTGGTTGAGGTCGAGGGAGTTGAGTTGATTGCAGTGGACGGTTAACAGTGTTGGTGGGGGTTCTACAGTTGGGGGCATAGTGTCCTGTTCTTCCACACTTTTGACAAACGATCGGTTTGCAATCACCCACATGATGAAAGTTACATCTTCTGCATTTCGGTAATGTCCCTTTATAGGTTTCTTGTTTTACATTAGAACTGGTCATGGCATAACTTCGGGTATTCGGACGAGCCCGCTTGTTTTGAGGGTTTCCTTGCATTCTTGTCCCATAATCAGTTCGTTTTAAACTTGTTGTTTCACCTGGCATCCTTATCACTCCACTTCTCATCAGATCAAAAGTAACGACACCCGTTTGAGATACAGCACTTTCTAATGTCGGGTGGGCAACTGAATTCACTATGCTTCTCACAGCAGGGGTCAGTCCCCAGATATAACGTTCAATTCGTTTCGCTTCCGGTGTAACTAACCACGGAACTAAGCGGGACAGTTCGTTAAAATGATTCGTGTATCCCACATGGTCTGCTCCTTTCATTTCCAAATTCCATAACTCGTGTTCCAACCTCTGAATCTCACTTTTAGGACAAAAATGCTCTAACATGAGGGTTTTTAATTCAGTCCATGACATACGATTAATAGCATCTTGTCCCCTTATTTGGACTACCGTGTTCCACCACATCAGCGCTTGGTCTAGAAACATACTGGTAGCATATTTGACCACGCGGTTCGGTGGACACTCACTGATATTAATTACTGATTCGGTCTTTTCTATCCATTTGACCAGTCCGCTAGGTCCTTCAATACCCTTAAACTCAATCGGTTTACATGATGTAAATTGTTTGTATGAGTACTCCTGACGCGGGGGTTCTCGGTTATTATTATTGTTAGTTGTGTTAACAACCGGTACAGGGTTCGGGATATTATAAGGGTGCACAACAGGTTCTGGGTTCCCAGTGACATTCATAGTTGGGAGAGTGTTATTATTATTTATGACATTATCAGTATTCACCGGGGTAGTAATACCCGGGGCTACATTAGTGTCCGGCGGAGGTGTATTAACAGTGGCCGTGGTGGTGCTCGTAGGTTGATTAACAGTATTGTTAGCACGTATGCTTGCAGTGACTTGTGTTACAATTGTTGGTATCACTGCTTGTAGTTGACGAGCAATCATTGCGGCCACTTCCGCCTCAGACAAAGGGTTTGCTTTCTTCGGGGCCATTCTATAGAATAATCAATTATATAATAATCAATATTGTTTCACTATGATCAACACAACTTTACGATATTACACTTTCACAACACATAACTATGCCAAAGAAAACACGTTTGTATTAATTATAATCATTACTGTACATATGCATCCAAAATTAGCGCATAGGCTTAACCTGGTATAGGCCAGCGCTTGCATATGCGTATCAAAATTTGTCACTAAGTGACATGTAGACTTAACCCGATAAGGGCCAGTGCTTGAAATAGTGCTAAACCACAAACAACTCCCAAGTCAGCCCAACACGCTGTAACAAAATGCTACTTGGGATATCAAAAGACTATATACATAAGACCAGACTACTAGGTCCTATCCATTCTTTGCAACATGAAGCCACAACCAAACAACAGCAGCCACTAGGGCCGCATTAACCGCTAAACACGCTCCCAGTAGTATCATCGCTCGATCCTGACGCCCATGGCTGTGAGCACTGGATCTTTGCACAATTCTGATTTCCTGTTGCATATACCTCATGTGATCTTGCATATCATATCTATGCAGGTTTAGGTTATTTATCGAATGTGATTGTTCTAAAAGCTGATCAGTTGCTAAACCAAACCATGCTGAATCAGAATAACGAGGTGGCTCGGGTATTGGGGCGGGTAAACCCCAAGTAGGAATAGGTATCTCGGTTACCTGGACACGCAATGTTTCTCCCCTATGGTACGTAGATCGAGGTGGGAGAGAAGTGTGCTCAGGTGGACGCACTGAAATGCGAGCAGTCTGACGGTTTCTAATAGTGGGTGGGGGTACTGGTGTATGTTGTACAGGTGGAGTAGGGGATCTGGGTGCTCTAACAGGTGAACGATAAGCACTAGTAGCTCCCTGTCCTGTAACATTCCTAGGGGATTCCCTAGGGGGGTAGGTGTCACAACGGTAACCCGATAAGTCGGGTTGATCTGGGGGTACCTCGCGAGGAATTACCGCGTTTGCACCTTCTTCTATCTCCTCTGGTTCCTCCTCAGTTTCTTCTTCCGGATCCTCCTCCTCCTCCTCAGGCCTTGTTGGTAGGGCATTAGGTACACGATCAGTAGATCTTGACATATTCCTGCACAATGGTTAGTGATAAGAATAATATCCTTCTATATTAATCATAGTAAGATACGTGCAGGTATTTATACACATAAGCACAAATAATTGTTTATATACACAAATATTTATCTATTATTACATTTTTTACACATATGTTGCTGTTTTTACCTATTCGATTGTTTATCGACTTCTTCTCGAATTTCCTCGTACAAACAAGCCTGTTATTACGTTCCGGACCATAATAACCCACTTGTCCATTCGCGTTCATCACGAGAATCATTCGTGTATATAATTTAATATTATTTTATTCCCAGAGTTAATCGAGCCTACGGTTATCTTAGGGTATCCTAAGGGACATCCTAATTCTTTATAACCAATGGCTCTGATACCAACTTCTGTCACACCCCGACTAGGTAGTTGCGGAAGCGTAATACGGGAATGTAACAGATAACACTGGTATCAACAACATTGTTTATAAAGAAATTCATAAGCTAATTTACATCATAATACATGGGTTGGTACTAAGTTTACAAACTAGATGAAAAACACATAACCGGTTTACGAGCATCTTATACAGTATTATATCAGCGTCTATTCACAGCTATTCAACTTTCTTCCTAACACCAAGCATGTAAGCAAATCATTCCACTTTGGCTTTACCTGAAAAGCATGTTAAAACGGGTCAACTACGTCTAGTTGGTGAGTTTCAAGTTTAACGAGTATCAATGAAATCAGTTCACGAGTTCGTAAAGTTTACAGTGTGTATGTATAAATGTCTGTGTATGATGCATTATACTAAGCCACAAGTGAAACCGAAACGAGCTATACTGCATGGCCTCTCCTGCCCATGCACTCCTGTTGGCATTTAACAGCCAATTTGCCCCATGTATGTACTATGTCTAACACCACATAGCAGTATGTAAATATATAATGACAATGTGCAACTGGTTTTTTACATATGTTCCGGCTTACCCCACCGGCTCTGTCACAGTTGGGTTTGTCAAACCGATAGTACTATCCACACGCCACCGGCACGAAGTTAATCACTTGTGTTTGTGGGGACTTGTCAAGTGTTAGTACTTAGATAATCCACATCATCACACGTTTTCAAGTATATCAGTTTATGTAAACATGCTTTTCACCCCAAAAGTTCGTAAAACAGTTTAGAAAGTGGGGGTCGTGAAACTCACCTTATCGTAGTTCGCACAGAAATCACGTATCAAATAGTCAGATGTCTCGTTTATAGCCTGATTCCTATAAACGGTATCGTATCGTTAATACTAGTACAGTGTTCAAGCTAAGTCGGGCTGTATAGATAATCTGGGTATAGCTGTTAGGCCCAGAACATGACCATAGTCTTAGATTGTGACGGTGTATACTATGAAATGTTTAAAACCGGATTTGGCTCATTTTCACCGTTTCCCGAGCCTAGCTCAGTTGATCGTTTATACGTTTCGGGATTAGGTAAGATTACATAAAACTTAAGTAAATATATTGATTGATAAAATAATTTGATTTATGAAAGAATTTTAAGGTTTCGGTGTCTGGTTTGATTGCAGGGTTCGTTTCCGTTTTCACACGGGTTTGATTATACAGAACGCGCACAATCCACCCGAATTGTCCGGAATTTTCGTAAAAAGTTCGTTTTTATCAATATCATTCAAAAATATGATATTTGACCACTTTTGACATTTTGACATACCAGTCAGTCCGTTAAACACAAAACTGCCGGTTTCGTTAAAACAATTATAATTTAAATCTTTGATTAATTATAACTAAATATGTACTTATATATAAATTATGTAAATTTTTGTATAAATACATTAAGACATGGAGAATTTTATAAAAATATTTTCAGAATTTTTATGATTATTTATTTATTTATAAAAATTCATTTAATAGGTTATAATCGTGTAATAAATGGCCCGTTTATATCAAACGACCTCCGAAAAATCTGATAATTTTTACCAATGACCTAAATGTTATTACATAGTCCCTGCAAAATTTCCAGAACCTAACTCTTTTGACAAAATGCCTTTTTGTGCGTTTTTCAGCTGTTAAAATTCGGTTAAACCATGATTGTACAAACCATACTTAGACATTTCCAATGATTCCCAAACTTTACCAGTGATCTTAACATCACATATTAAACTCCAAAACCAAGTTTCATAATTTTTCAATATGTTTAGCTATTTTTCCCAAATAAACGCTCATAAACGAGAATAAATTCACCAAATATTCTCCGTTTATCGAAAAATTACCAAATTTGAACAGGGACTCATTTATATGATCCCTAATGTCCCTGCAAGTTTTCATAAGCTAACAACAAGCACGTCACAAGCTAATACTAAACAGCCCTTAAACGAGTGTTACGGGTTTACCTTGTCGGTTTTTGATGAATTTTGCTAGCTTAAACGACTTTCCGGGTCTCGGGTTGCAAACTCAGTATATCTACATATCATATAACATCAAACCAAGCATAAATCATCCATGTAACAGCCTTGATAATTAGGGTTTCGGTTTTGGGTTCAAACCGAACTTTCTAACCGTAAAAACGTTGTATTCATGTTCTAATCCGCGTTTTTGACCAAAAAAGTATATGTTCCTAGTTTGTAAACATGTTTAACATCAAAACATAATTTTACTTGATTTTTAGGGTTTTTGGATGGTTAAACATGTTTAAAACTAATTAAAACATGTTTATATATTAATTATATGCATCAAACTTGATTAAATCTTTATAAACTTTGATCTTACCTTAGGGTTTTTGAAAGGGAGTTGAGAGAACAGGGGCTAGAGCTGCTGGACTTCAAAACTTATATGTTATAATGAATAAAAATGTCTTAAGGTGTAAGTTTTATATAAAAAATATAATGTGATGTTTGGTGTGTATTCCGATCGGAATAAAGAAGAGCCCATAATGGGCTGTTTTGGCCCATTACTCCAATCACACAAGCCCAAACATGAAAAGCCCATTTCAAATTTAGTTCGGGTCCGGTTTTTCGCAAGAAAATTAATTCGGGTGTAAGAAATAGCGTAAAAACGAGTGTTTTTCAGCTTATATTTGTAAAATAAGAAAAACGTACTGACTCGTTGTAAAATTCCAAAATATTTTCACGGATTGCTTAGAACATGTCATATAAGTGTTTTATAAATCTTTTTCGGCTTAACGGATGCTACAATGCTTGTTTTGATATTAACGATTGCGTTTAAGCTTATAGCGTATCGATAAACGAAACCTTTTTCGTTTAAAGAGTTTTAAACGTACCGGGGCCTATATATCAATATGTTAGCCTCTATAACATATATATAACTCGTATATGACCCCTCAGTATGTATACGAGTCATAATTAGTATCGGTCGGTTACTCGTTTAAGTACTACGAATTAACCGATTTATCGTTTACTTGTTACGTAATGAATATAGTGTACCTCGTTTTATCATGAATGTCACATCAATTAATTCACCAAAAATCGTCACAAAAGGACACATAAGATAGGTTTCCAGAACTATTTTAATTATATTTTTATTTCACATAGATTTCTCACAATGATAAAAACATTACAGTAAACTCACAGCAGTCAAAATCATGCGCAACAGAATGTTATTTGTTATTTATGTTAAATGGTAATTCAAATTAATGCAAGATCAATTGGGTTAGATTATTAATTCAAAATTTAACTTTCAGAAGTGGAACCAACCCATTTGGTCTTGTAGTTTATGAGATATGGTAATTTCAAAACATCCTAACAGCAGACCTCACAATTCAGACTTGCACTACTGTTTTGTAAAATAATAAAAGTTAACTTTTACACGTCCAAAAATTACAAATTTGGACTCTTCAGAAACTAGACTCAACCTAGTACACTGTAGTGTTAATAATTTCGACCAATTACCAAAATAACATCCAGTTACAGTCGTCTAAACATCAATTTAACAATCTGTCCAGTACCAGTTTACATAAAAACTCAACATAACAACAATCTATGAACCATAATCCATGTATATAACACTCTAGACACAAGATTTACCAACCATGAATATCGATTTTACATTACACACATAGTTAGGGTTTTACTTGAAAGTTTAAAATCAAAGAACAAGTAATTAACAAGCAATTGTAACACAACTAGTTATCAATTTACTAGCAAATCATCATCAAACATGCAATCAAACCCTAACTCATCTTAATCATCACTTTCAAGAATCTAGGGTTTTGATTAACCCATTCAGTATCAAAATTAAACACACAGAATGCATAGAGAAGAAGGTAATTACCTATTAGCACGTTAATTCTTCAACAAAAGCTTGAAAAATCCTTGTATGTTTGTGTATGTTTACGACAGCCAAGAAGAGAGGGAGGGGGGGGGGGCGTTCGGTCTAGGGAGAGGGTAGGGGGATTAGGGTTTTGTTATTATTTAATAATAATTATGTTACACAATGGCCCCTCTATTCTAGTTATTAAATTTCTAGTGTAAACAATTAGTTCTTGCTTTTTGTGTTTAGCATTACACATAACATATCAAGTAACATATATGTTAACACATAATTATCACGTATTTATTGTTTTGATATTTGTCGTTTGTTCACCAATGGTTTGAGTCGACTCGTGTGCGTTTCGGTGCAATCCCGAAAGACTACATGTGTAGTGATTGTCAAGCGTCATTTAAAACCCTAGTTTAAATGTAATGAGATGTGCGTTATATTTCTAGTGATCTTAAGTTTGAATTGACGGAGTTTGGATTAACGGAGTTAACCTGAAATTGACGAGTGTCACATCATTCCCATGTTGAAAGAATTTTCGTCCCGAAAATTTGAGTCAAGTCGCGATGGGTGTCTGAAAAAGCAAGAAATATTTTCAGTTTGTCATATCATCTCCTAGTAGAAAGAAATTTCGTCCCGAAATTTAATTCATACCTCTGGTGATTTCTGACAGTTTGACGGCTTTCGCGGTTTCGGTGTTTGGTCAACCCTTCAAAAATGTGAGGATACTCTTCGCGTTCCCACGTGAACTCTGGTCCACGTCTCGAGTTCCAACGAACCTTAACGATTGGAATTTTGCTGTGCTTGAGTGTTTTGATTTCCCAATCCCAAACTTCGACTGGTTCCTCGATGAAGCGTAGCTGTTCATCAACTTGCAACTCGCCCAGAGGAACTGCTTGGGTTTCATCGGAAAGGCATTTCTTCAAATTGGATACATGGAATACATTGTGTACGCTACTGAGTTCCGTTGGTAAATCCAGTCGGTATGCTACCGGACCAATGCGAGACAGGCACTCCGTGTCTAGACACTACTTCTTTCATATAGATGCGAGTCAGTCTTTCCATTTTGTCCGATTCCTTGATTGCTAAGAAGTGTGCAGACTTAGTCAACCGGTCAACGATCACCGAGATGGTATCGCATCCCGTCGGTGTTTTGGGTAATCCCGTGATGAAATCCATGGAAATGTGCTCCCATTTCCACGTTGGAAGTTCCGGTTGCTGTAGCAGACCAAATGGTTTCTGATATTCCACTTTGACTCTTGCACAAGTCAAGCATTTGCTCACGTAGGTGGCAATGTCGGCTTTCATGTTTGGCCACCAGTAAAGTGCCTTTAGGTCGTGGTACATTTTATCTGAGACAGGGTGGATGGAATATCGGGACTTGTGTGCTTCGTCCATCATTAGGGTTCTCAACTCTTCGTATCGAGGGACCCAAATCCGGTTTTCGAAATATCGGACCCCGTCCGATTTGGTTTCAAGTTGCTTGTTCATGCCTCGCATGAGTTCTGATGGGAGATTATCGTCTTTCAAGGCTTCGAGTTGAGCATCACGAATCTGATCGGGTAAGTTGGCGTGAATCGTGAGTTGTAATGCTCACACTCGTCTAGGTTTATCGGTTTCTTTTCTGCTGAGAGCATCGGCCACTACATTGGCCTTGCCAGGGTGGTACTTGATGGCACAATCATAATCCTTCAGTAGTTCGATCCAACGACGCTATCGCATGTTCAGCTCCTTCTGATCGTAGATATGTTGGAGACTCTTGTGGTCGGTATAAATGGTAAACTTGGTACCGTACAAGTAATTCCTCCATATCTTAAGAGCAAACACCACAGCTCCGAGTTCCAAGTCATGGGTCGTGTAGTTCTTCTCGTGAATCCATAGTTGTCGAGAGGCATACGCTATAACCTTCTCGAGTTGCATCAACACGCAACCGAGACCCTGTATCGATGCGTCACAATGCACCTCAAAATTTTCTGTTCCCTCGGGAAGGGCTAGGATAGGGGCGCTACAGAGTCGAACAAAATAGAAGCAAAACAGTCGTTCACAGGAAACTTACCGGTAACCACATTCGGTTCGTTGCGGGCCTGGCCCGACCCAATGACGAAAGCTCTACCTTTACCACTGCTTCCGCCACTGTTGATGCCTCCATTGTTCTCATTCTGCTTTAGTTTGGGACAATCCTTCCTGAAGTGACCCTCTTTACCACACTCAAAGCACCCTTTTGTCGTCGCAGGCTGTTTAGGATCACCCTTTGCCGCTAGGTCTCCCCTACAGTCTTTGGCCTGATGACCCATTTTACCGCATCTCAGGCACTTGATACGGTCGCATGAGCCAGCATGGTGATAGTTGCACTTGTTGCATTTCGGGTACTTCCCAGCATAGCCACTCGAACCCTGCCCGCCACCGTTGTTGTTATTGTTGGAACCCTGATTATTGAAGCTCCGAACGAGTTCGGGTTTACGATAGTGTTGTTGCTGTGGGGGGTTCGATGACGAGGACCTGGTGTTGTCGAATTTCCTCTTTCCATTACCCGAGTTGTTGTTGTTGTTGTCAGTGCTTGAGTTGTCTCGGGTTTTAGAGGTGGAACCTCTAGGTGGTAACGCACCTTGTGCCACAGCCTGGTCCGTCAGTTTGTGAGCTAATCGGATCGCTTGTTGAATTGTAGCCGGTTTGGAAGACGTCACCATACCTTGAATTTGTGGTACCAACCCATCGATATACATCTTGATTCTCTTACTCGGCGGGTCAACCATCCGTGGACATATTACTACTAGCTCATGGGAACGGGTGGTGTAGGCTTCAATCTCGGAACCCACCATTTTCAACGACCAAAATTCAGATTCCAACTTCGCGATTTCTTCTCTAGGACAATACTCTTCCCACATCATATTCTTGAACTCTTCCCAGTTCATAGCGTTCGCCAAATCCAACCCAAGAATTTGCACATTGGAGTTCAGCGTCTTGTTCTTGGAGTAAACGAGGATATCATCAATAAAAACAATCACAAACTTGTCGAGGTACGCCTTGCATACTCTGTTCATGAGATCCATGAATACGGCTGGTGCGTTGGTTAAGCCGAAAGGCATAACTGAAAACTCGTAGTGACCGTACCGAGTTCTGAAAGCCGTCTTTGAAATGTCTTCTTCGCGCACTCTTAATTGATGGTAATCAGATCTCAGATCGATCTTCGAGTAGTAACTCGATCCTTGAAGCTGGTCGAAGAGATCATCAATTCGGGGTAAGGGATAACGGTTCTTAACCGTCACCTTGTTCGAGATCATCAATTCTGGTGGTCATGCCGCTCTTCTCGCCCTGGATCGAAATGATTTCGCCGGAAGGGGTAGTGATGTGGACTATCTTGTCGTGACATATAATCTCCGCTCGGTTACCCAGAATTGATGATCTCTTCGACCAGCTTCAAGGATCGAGTTACTACTCGAAGATCGATCAGAGATCTGATTACCATCAATTAAGAGTGCGCGAAGAAGACATTTCAAAGACGGCTTTCAGAACTCGGTACGGTCACTACGAGTTTTCAGTTATGCCTTTCGGCTTAACCAACGCACCAGCCGTATTCATGGATCTCATGAACAGAGTATGCAAGGTGTACCTCGACAAGTTTGTGATTGTTTTTATTGATGATATCCTCGTTTGCTCCAAGAACAAGACGCTAAACTCCAATGTTATGAAGGACTTTAGTTGGTTTTTTTGCCACTTAGCCTTACAAGTGATATATAACTAATAACAAAATCTAAAGCGTTTGGAGTATGTTATCTCCCCCAAGTAAAAAGCGTTTAAAAGAGTAAAAGGGGAACGTGAAACTCACTGTTTGTGAAGAATTCAAAAACAAATCCAAGAGATGCGCGTCAAAGAAAATCCTCACTAGTGCTCTAAAACAAAAATGAGATTCTCTAAGTATTTAAACTACTATTGAGTCTCTAGACTCGGCACATAATACCTATGCATGAGATACATTTCGTGTTTCGTTTGTGAATTATGTGTGACTCAACAAACACATTGGTGTCACGTTACATGTGTAAAAAACTAGATAAGTATCAAGTACTAATATTGTACATTACTAGTAATTATTCCCTCAAGGGCAATTTAGTCAAAACATGGCAATTATCTATTAACAAACACGTTTCATGTATTTTCACATAGTTCAGTAGCTAGTTTTATCAAGAAAGATTTCTACTTGAAAGATTGCTCAATTCAACAGACCATAATATATCAATTAATTCACCAAAACTCTTCACAAAAGGACACATGAGCTAGGTTTCCAGAACTATTTTTATTATATTTTTATTCCACACACATTTCTCACAATGATCAAAACATTACAGTAAACTCACAGCAGTCAAAATCATGCGCAACAGAATGTTATTTGTTATTCCCGTTAAATGGTAACACAAATTAATTCAAGATCAATTGGGTTAGATTATTAATTCAAAATGTTAACTTCCAGAAGTGGAACCAACCCATTTGGTCTTGTAGTTTATGAGATATGATAATTTTAAAACAGCCTAACAGCAGACCTCACAATTCAGACTTGCACTACAGTTTTGTAAAATAATAAAAGTTAACTTTTACACGTCCAAAAATTACAAATATGGACTCTTTAGAAACTAGACTCAACCTAGTACACTGTAGTTTTAATAATTTCGACCAATTACCACATTAACATCCAGTTACAGTTGTCTAAACATCAATTTAACAATCTGTCCAGTACCAGTTTACATCAAAACTCAACATAACAACAATCTATGAACCATAATCCATGCATATAACACTCTAGACACAAGATTTACCAACCATGCATATCAATTTTATGATACACACATATTTAGGGTTTTACTTGTAAGTTTAAAATCAAAGAACAAGTAATTAACAAGCAATTGTAACACAACTAGTTATCAATTTACTAGCAAATCATCATCAAACATGCAATCAAACCCTAACTCATCTTAATCATCACTTTCAAGAATCTAGGGTTTTGATTAACCCATTAAATATCTAAATTAAACACATAGAATGCATAGAGAAGTAGTTAATTACCTATTAGCACCTTAATTCTTCAACAAAAGCTTGAAAAATCCTTGTATGTGTGTGTGTATGTTTACGGCAGCCAAGAAGAGAGGGAGGGGGGGGGGGGGCGATCGGTCTAGGGAGAGGGTAGGGGGATTAGGGTTTTGTTATTATTTAATAATAATTATGTTACATAATGGCCCCTCTACTTCTAGTTATTAAATTTCTAGTGTAAACAATTAGTTATTGCTTCTTGTGTTTAGAATTACACATAACATATCAAGTAACATATATGTTAACACATAATTATCACGTATTTATTGTTTTGATATTTGTCGTTTGTTCACCAATGGTTTGAGTCGACTTGTGTGCGTTTCGGTGCAATCCCGAAAGACTACATGTGTAGTGACTGTCAAGCGTCATTTAAAACCCTAGTTTAAATGTAATGAGATGTGCGTTATAGTTCTAGTGATCTTAAGTTTGAATTGACAGACTTTGGATTAACGGAGTTAACCTGAAATTGACGATTGTCACACCTTTTCACTAAAGTCATCGATCAATTTTGATTAAAACAAACTATCTATATTTTTGTATATAAATTTGTAAATATTTTACAAATATGCCACAATTTTATAGAGAGAAAATGATTTATGTTCAACTCACAAAAAAAATCACTTTTGCTTTAAGAAAAACAAAAAATTCATTTGACTTACCAAAAATATTTTATACTTTATTATTATTATTATATTTTATATCTTATTAAGAAAATGTGAAAAAATTTCGAATATATATTCTCTCGTATAGAGGGTGCTCCTGCTTAGAGGGAGTCGGATAATAGAAACTTATAAAAATTTGAGAAATTGATCCGACCTTTGGAAAATGATAAGAAACTATAATTAATGATCCTAACACATGAAAAGAATAAATCAAAAGCAAACAAGATCATTGCTTGATGTGCAGATAGGCTTGACAAATGAGTAAGTATCATAGTGATATAAACTTAAATACTCGCCTATGCTAGTGGTTACACTCTTGTGAAGCGGTTACTGTAAGGCCCTGATCCCGGTGCCTCACATTGGACATTGGATTTACTCATAAACACAGTTCTAAATATCATAGTTAATAAAAACATTACGCGGAACATAAAAACTTTCATAAACATTACATAATAATCCATAACCTGTCTTATCGAACTTATTGTCTTTCGAATCAAAAAAATTAATTATAAAACTTCCTGAGTCTTCAGATGCCAGCCTCTCATTCATTCGCTATGTGCCCCCGCTCAAGCTAGCTGTCTCATTCTACTTGCCCGCGTGCAAATTCAGCGTAGCTGAGTGAATTCTAGTTAATCAAGTAACATACAATACATCCATACACATTCTTATACGCACCCGAAGGTACATATACATACATAGTTCTTTACCTTTCTTCATACGTTCATACTATCATACTTTCCTTCTTTCCTTTTATACATACACATATACATATATCTTGTCCTAAAACATTCACAGATATTATTAGGGTCTGTTCTCTATATTCTCGGATATTATTAGGGTCCGTTCCCTACATTCGTGGATATTATTAGGGTCCGTTCCATTCATTCACGGATATTATTAGGGTCTGTTATCTTCTCTAACCATACCTTCTATACCTTTCTCTACAGTTATAATTACAACTTCCATACGTGTATACATCATTTGTATACCATATATATATCAGTCATACCTTTAAACTATCCCTTGACGATACATGCAATATCTGAAGATCGTTTATGCATTATCAAGCATTCATTCATACATAAATCATATAAGACATACAATTACCACTCAAGGTAAGTGTATTAATAAATCATAAGTTGGTACTTTTCTAGATTGGGCTTGTTGTTTAGTTCATGACAATGGGCTAGCTTTTTCTCTAACTTAGGATATGGAGTTAGCATTCTTGGCTGGGTCAATCCGCTGTTTAGTATGGCATCTGGGCCCAAATGGGTTAAGGCCCAAACCAAACATAAACTAGTCAGACGAGAACTCTTGGATAGAGAACTCAGGTTGGCCGAAAACACTTTTTTCAATGAGAACCTTGTTCTGGCCGAAAACCCATAAGTTGGCCAAGAAATCTTGGTCACCGAGAACCCATGTTGACCGTGTTCTCGCGTTGACCGAAAACCATTAGGTGTGACCGAGAACCCTCAGGTCAGGTGTTTTCAGCTCATCTTTCTATCTTTCAGTGGTCCATACTATAACTTTAACCACTTATCTCCACCATTCTTAACCGTTTTGCCCCATTATCATCACGGCTTCAAGATCTAACCCGTTTTAGTCTTAAAGTTTAAACCTTTATAGTGTTAAAACGTTATAGGCTAGATCTAGGGTTTATATATGAGCCGTATATCACCCTATGTTCATTAAGTCCATTTTAACATCAAGTTTGCATTTTTATGAAACATCTAGACCCGATCTACTCTAGGGTCAAGTTTCGTGGCAAACACACAAAAATGTAACCCTTTAAACGTAAAGAACATACCTTTAGATGTTTTTTAAGTCACGGCTAGCTTGATGTTCAACAATAATCTAGTATCTTGTTTGTGTGACCAAGATTTATGCAATTCCGATCTCGGATCCTTTTCTTCCTCTCGCGGCCGTAAACGGCAAGAAAGGTGTGTGTGTTTTGTGGTGTAGGGAATATTATGGATTAGTTGGATGGAAATGGAAAGATTTAGGGTTTAAGGGGTATTTATACTCCTTTAAGCACATTGACCTAAGGCCCATTTTTCCTTTTTAGTCCATGATTAATTCCATCTAACTAGCCTACTATCTTTCCATCTTTATTATTATTATTATTATTATTATTATTATTATTATTATTATTATTATTATTATTATTTATTCGTCAACCCAAGTAAACTCGTCTATCATAAGAAATAATATATTAAATATCATTATTGAAATTTTGGGATGTTACAGTTACCAACTCCGAAATAAGTCATATCGATGAAGGTAAAAATATTATTAGTCAGTCATACACGAGCCTGTTAGTGATTGATCACCATAAAAATTGTTCTTGCTTTAAATACAAATATTGAAAATCAAAATGTTAAAGTAGAAAAACTGCAAAGTGCTTAAAATATTCATATTCAACAACACAAATACTGATAAATTGTCAAACAAAAAGGAGTATATTAGAACCACGTAACGTGGGGCAAACAAGTAAGTCCTAAACACTTTATATGAAGGCTTGTAAGTCCGAATGGCACGCAAGTGCATGGTTTAACCTTTAAAATTTTTAAAGAAAATTTGCAAAAAGTTCAAATAAGCTCAAAATATTTTGATCAATCATTAGGGGGTCGGAGTCAATTCGGGGTGATACTGAAAAGCACAAACTATGCCTGAGGTATGATGGAGTTTGTAAATTGTCGAATTAATAGGGGACCACATAAGTATCGTGCTTAATTCATACCTTAACGTATTACATTGACATCAAAATACTTGTTAAGTTTAAAGTGGACAAAATATATCTACAATCGACTTTGGGTTCTTGGCATAATAATATCCAAATGGAATTGTGATCTAGGACGTTATCGATAATGTGATTCCATTTTGTGATCTTTCTCCCAAAAATATTAAAGTCATTAGAAAATTATGTAAATATTATTGTTATATAATATTAATTTCATCTTTACTCCTATCTTAATTTTATTTTTATCTTCTTTTGTTTTATTTATTATGTATATATATTCCTAATACTATAATATATAAAAATGCCAAAAAGATTTTAATTTTTTATGTGTTGTACATATTTTGTTAAATCATTTAATTATTCAAAATCATGTGTTTTGTTATCAAGGTCGTTCATACAAAGTCCGTTGGAAACTTGGGACTCAAACAGATCAATTACAAGTTAAGGGACTGAAATTGGTATTTTGTGAAAAGTCAAGATAAAATAAAATTTCAAAGTTATCTTGCAAACATTTCAAACCAAGAGCATGTTTTGAAAAAGAAAATTCTTCTTTGACCCTCAAGAGGGTCTGTGAACGACTCTTATTCGCTCTAAGTTTTCTGCAGTTGTACAAGGACAGGTAGATCAAGATCAAATGTCCTAGGCTGCAGAGACTGAAGTTGCAGATGCTGAAGTGCTTAAAAGAACACGAGAACATGACAGTTGCTGGTTGAACCTAAAAAGCAGTTAATCGTGTCTGAAGATCAGTCAAATGATAAAGAAAAGAAATCAGTCTACCCAAAAAGTCAAAAACAGAAAATTAGACGTTGAGCCTCCTGTATCTGATGTTTCTAAAATTTGCTGCTACCGATCCTTCCCAGAAAATAAGATTGAAGCTCAAGTCTTCAAGATCGGAAAATAAAGATTTGTCCAAGATCCAATCTCATTCAAGCTCTTGGATCAAGATGAGTACTATATTTCAAGAAATAAAGACGAAGCAAGGAACTCGATGAAGGTTCCTGAACATACTCAATCCTAGAGGGAGATTGTAGGGCTAATATTCTATATTAGTATTAGGATTGTGTATGTATTTATATTTGCTTTTAGTCGGTGTATTACGAACCTCAGTACGCTTATTTTGTAACCATGTTTTGTATACTTGGAGAAATGGGGACCATATATAAGGTCGCTTTACCCCATTTCTCCAACAAACTCTTCATAATTAAAAAACCCACATGGAAATAAAGAGAAAACTTTCTCTCTCACCCTATCTAACTTTTCTACCTTTCTTTCTTTTGTTTCTTACAAACTAAGATCCGAGATCCGAGTTTTGTTAGTGATTTCCGCTAGCTAACAACACGGATTGATCCGAGTAAAGTTGTTAGATCCATTCAAAGAGAACATACAACAATATATGCATACAAAACACGAATAATAAAGCAATAAAATTACCTGGAACTTTGTCTAACGGTAAAGATGGGTTGACCAAAGTACCTGCAAAGTAAAACAGATTCCAGTTTATAATATTAACAAAGAAAACAAAACTTTTTTTAAAACATATAAGAAAAATTTATCCGGAAAAATAACTAAAATTTCATTAACTAAAACCAAGCAAACAAAGTGAATGATAACATATGAGGAATAATATTTGTAAAGAAAAACAAATATAAAATGAGGGTGTACTTGAAAGCATCAACATGTTAATTTGTTTCCATTAGATTTCAAGTGAAACTAAAGCATGACAAAAATTACCCAAACACAATAGCAAAAAACAGGATATATCAAAATTAACCAAACACAATCAATAAAATTAACCATAAACAAGATTCAACAAAAGTGAGATTAAACACATACCTAAGAAAAATTGATGGGATTCTCACTACCGAGCCCACCAAATTGGGGTATGCCAAAGGTTGTTATGAAGAATTAAAGATAGGTCGCGAATTGAAGGGTTAAAAGTTGATATAATCTAACAAATGTTAATAGTTTGCTAGATGTAACGAATGAGCCACGAATAGGCACTTGTTAACGAACTATGCCTCAAATGTGCCGGTTCGAGACTTGCCGGAGAACTATTGAAAATGTGTTATAGATTGCCGGAGTTTTAATTGTCATTTAATTTTAATGTGTCTTAAGGAGAGAGAAGATGGGAGATGGAAGGTTGCTGATGTCGCTTGAAGTAGTCAAATAATTATTAACTAAATATAAAATAATCTAGACACTAAGTAATACTCTAGACCCTTAAACTTAACTTAAACTACTAACCGAAAATTGAACCGGTCGACTCTAGTACAGCTAAGTAAGTCCGGATATCGAACCCACGAGACTCTTTAAATTACGAAACTAGCAAATTAGACTCAACTACAAGACAAGACTATTTATTAATAATATTTAAGGGGGATTTTAAAACTAATTAATTAAAACACTAATAATAATTAACTAATGATTACTTTAATTTAACTATTAATAAACTAATTAATATAATAATAAAACAAACCCTAATTATTATTATAATAATAAAACATAATCATTACTTATTAATTAATTAATAAAACTTAAACCCTAATTAGTTTTAACTAATAAACAATTTAGAAAACTTGGATTAATTCAGATGATTAAAATAACTACCCAGGCTGGAATCCCCAAAGTTACGGTTATTAATTTAAATGGAAAAACGTAATTTATGGAACCGGGATCATAAGATAGACCCTTGACAGAAAACCCGAACAGGACCCTTGAACTTCAAGAAGACGCCTATGGATTTCTAACAAGTTTTAAAATTCACCAGTTTTATATTAAACTTCCTTACTGTTATTTAATTGCTTATGTCTAAATATCTTTTATGAAGAAAACCTACCTTACAACGCGGAATTCAAAAGATAGCAAAGCAAACCCAATTAATTGAATAGACTAAGCTGACAATCAAATCTAGACGGACTCCTTACGAAGAACTAAATCTAGCAATCCCGACAAACAAAGATCTATTAATAGCCTATCACTTTACAGCTTTTTAGACTAGCAACTCACTTTTATTTGTTTAATTGATTTTAATGTTTCTATGATCTTAATCGACATCAATCATAAACTAGTCAAGAACACACAGTAAATGACCTAACAAAACCCTATCATATGAAACAATCAACAAGGGCAATGTGAAACAATAAATTCAAGTAAGCAAAACCAAGCAATCATACGCATCAGCAAAATAAAACTCAATCGTTTACTTAGAACATAATATCCATAACGAAACGAAAATCCAAATAAAATCAAACCGAATTAAGGTTCATCACGACCTAGGCAGTCTATGGAATTTATCCTAGCATATTAAAATCTAAATCAAACAAAACAAATAATAACAAAAACATGGTGAAAGTGTAAGAAACGGGGAATCGAAGATGATAAAACCCGTAAACTCAAACATGAACGTGTAGCTCTTCACAGGATGTTCTCTCGCCTTCAAAATCACCAACAAACGCATAAAATAGCTCCAAGAACTCTCCAAAATCGGCTGGTGGCTTTCAGGTTATGTCAGGTTTAAGTTAAAGGTGTTTAAATAGCGAAAACAAGACCCGACAATAAGCAAAAACGAATTAAAAACCCATCAGCAGCCCCTAGGCGCCGCATTTGGCATTCCCCCTTCGCGCGTCGCGGCATGCTTCTCTGTGGGGGCCGGTCAGACTGGTCCGGTCAGACCGATTCTCTAATCTGGTTCTTCCTAGCGCGTTCCGGATCTCCATTTCGGCTCGTTTTAGCTCGTTTTTCGCCCTTTTTAATCACGATCAAATCCCGGAACCTACGAAACATTGAAACGTTAGTAGTATACAAATCTCGACTAGAAACGAACAAAAACTATTAAAATATTAATTAAAATGAACAAGGGAAACATATGTATTTAGCATTATATCAAATATCCCCACACTTATTCTTTTTTCGTCCCTGAAAAAGTTTGATGCAGTTGGATCAGAATCGAAAAATTAAAGTCTAACAAACATATAGGTTAATTTTTAAAGCTCAGAAAAACACAAAAGCCGCGATCACCGATATTGTTGTCCACTTAAACCCATGCCTTAATCTTTACCGGGACAAATATGATCCGACAATTTTTTACTCAGTGGTTTACACAATTAAGACCCACTTATTTTCAGTTTTTACCAGACCAGGCCACCCCAACTTGACTTAAACCTCAAAATTAGCCGATTTAAAACTTTTGTTGCTCTATTTTTTTTTCATGAATAGCTAAGACGATCAAGGGTATCGTTTATCCACCTAAGCTTAAGCATCAAAGTCTACTAAATAGCCATTAGATATGATTAAGGTTCAATTAATTCATAGCTAGTGCTCCTCACAACATGACATACCTCCGTTATCAAGCAACACCCCAAATCCATCACCATAGGTGAGTATGCAAAATTTCAAATGTAGGGCTTATATGTAGTGTGTCCCTTGTGGCCCGTTTCTTAATGGTAATGAGACGCGAGCAAGGGGACCCCACATGGCTAACAGCGTGGATGACCAAGTCTGTAGTGAATTTGTACTTTTGTACTTTTGTGATCATGTTTATAGACTTATTAGGGTTTGCTCTTTTTGGCTTTATTTAAATATTCACAACCCCATTTGGAATTGTGAATACCCAAATGAATAATCGGCATAAAGGCCCATGGTCTCTGGACCCGAAGCATCCCATCAATATAGGATTTAAGGTTATAAAACCATACGCCAATGAGGTGTAAAACACTAAACTAGCAGTTTTAAGTTTATATCACAGGCTACACGACATACTCTAACGTTAAATCTACCCAAGCATCATATGATAACGTATTCGGAATTTTTTTAAACTCTATAATATTTCCACTTTTTCATACCAATAATTGAGGCTTGAGTATAGCCCGACCTTTCATTACTTATTTTCTACGGACAAAACGCTTTACCCACGAGAGATTTCCGACCCATTTTATCAAATTGCCCTTTCATTTTCAAGGCTGAGCCTACCGACACATCCCAATTTAAGTGCGCTTTCTTTTATTTATCTCATATTATTAGTAGTTTGAAAAACCAATTTCCGATAAAATCATCATCTCCCACTTTAACGCAACAAAACTAGACTCAAGGGACAATTTTAAAACATTTTTTTATTCATTTTTTTCATTTTTCTATTTTATTTATTTATTTATTTTTTTAAACCAAATAGGAAAACGAAAACAAAACTAAAATTAGTTAAAACAATTGTGTCACATCCCCACACTTAAATTTTGCATTGTCCTCAATGCGGGCACGGGAAAACACGACTCGAAAATTTAAAACAAAACTAAAAATATAAAAATAAAAAGCAAAAACCTAAAAAGATAAAAACAAAGACATAAAAATAAAAACATAAAAACAAAGTACAATGGAAAAGACTTAGCTGGTAATATGCGAGACTGTCAATGGGCCAGTCTATTTCCATGGGTGCTCTCCTCACCGACCGCTCAACATGAATTGGTAACTCATTCCCTCTTTCTGAACGGACACGGCCTTTCCTCTCGACAAACCTAAGTAGCATCAAACATAGAAACTAAAACGGACAAGTTGGTGGATGCTTGAACTTTATAAGTAACCTTTATGTTACTCCCATGACAGCTCGTCAACTCAATCCTCATCTTCTTCCTCCTCCGACTCCTGCTCAAGAATACGGTACGGCTCAACATATCAATTTCTGGGTAACCCGTCCTATAAAAAGGTACTCCATGACCAAATCCCGAATCACCCGGGGCGCTCGACCCGCTCGGACCCTCATCGGCCGGTTGTCGAAGAGAAACGGGCAACTCAATCCTTAGTGCACTCATCATATGCCTCATGTGCTCATCCTGCCTCCGCTGGTTCGCCTCTATCATCTGTCTCAACTCGTCTCGACTCTCGGTCACATAACCCCTGATCTGATCAAAACCGGACTCCATCCAGTCATATAATGAATCCAAAGTAATATCCTCGGAGCGAGGCTCTCTGAACGGGAACTGAACACCCGGTCTCCCTGACCTGTCAAACGGCCTCTGGTGACGGGACGGTAAGCCAGCTCGCATAGCCGCAGCAGCCGCAGTCCTCGGTGGTGGGTGAATCTGTGGGCCCATCTTGACATCCTTCCACTCTAACGGATCGGACCCCTTCAAAATTCTAGCATTCCTCAAATCCTTAACCTCCAAAAACTCTCTAACGGGTCCCTCTGTCAAAATATCCGGTTTAAACCTATCAAACACACCCAAATATCTTGCAATCCGTGTAACGTACGGGCCCATATCCAACCTTGACCTATTTTTTGTTCCCCCACGTCTCTTCCGATGAAACGATCACGCCAAAAGACTCGCGTAGTTTATCGGAACCTTCTCAACCATCGCCATCAAACAGCAAATATCCAACCAATTTACCTTATTGTCGTCCGAATCGCGACCAATCAAAGTATTAACCAAAACCCGGTGGATAAACCGAAGCATGGGATCTCGAATATCTGACGCCACATTCGCTCCCAAAAATGAACAAATAGAAATTTTGTTCCAAAAAGTGGCCAACTCATCCGAACCGATACTCATATCATGCTTATTCAAAAACGCACCCTATAGACCCGTCATAAACCCCGGTTCTCTCACCTCCGCATCCGTATAAAAACCACTTGCTATCGCGAACTGTGCGATAGTCATATTGTGCAATTGTCTTCCCAAAGAAAACGATACCGCATTCGATTGAGCAAAATTACCATCTTTATATTGTAATGTGCTCAAGAACTCAAGTGTCAGCTCGTGGTACTGTGGTTCGTTTAAATCTAACATCTCCCTAAACTTTGGGCCCAATAACTCTTCAATGCGCTCTTTTTGACCAATCGAACCCACTAATTCCCAATTTATCATTTTGAATGTGAGGAGATCCGAGTTAACTAACTTACATAATTGATCGTACTCGGGTGAATTAACATCAAACTTAAGCAAGGAGCTTTTCTTAAGGTTGGAAACTTTTCTAAACACAATCTGTCCGGGTTGATACTCGATCACCCGAGCCCTCGAGTCTATGAAAATAACCGGTTCCGGCTCGCCACGTGGTCGTGCGGTCGGACCTCGTTTCCTTTTTCCCGCCTCTTTAGACATCCAAACACATTTAAACAAACAAACAAACATGGGAGTAAGTAAATAAAAACTAAAAGGAAAAGACAAAATATTTTTTAAATTTTCGGATTTTTTTTAATTTTTTTTTAATTTTTTTTAATTTTTTTTAATATAAAACTGAAAATAAAATAAACTTTGGAAGTTCGGGTTGCAAAATATTTTAAACCGACTCATTTAGATGAAAAACAAGTAGGTGCGAGTGGTTTAAATATTTGATTAAAAGCTAACGGATAACCAACTTGTTAAGACTTTTACTAGTTTATGAATCCGAAAATAATCACACCGACTCAACAAACATCACCTCCTCCCGGCACTTTAATTGTCCCAATTAAAACCAAGTGCCAAAAATGTAACAACTCGGGTTTTCCGACTATGATATAATATCCATTATCCGACCCATTTTCGTTTCCAAGTAATTTACTTAACAAAACATTCGTTTACGAGTTAATAATATTTTATTATTATCATTATTATTTATTATATTCAATCAATTATCCAAAAGAACTTTCAGTTATACACAATTTACACCTTAAACTTGAGTTCTAACCAATTGTGTTTCCAACCTTAAAGTTCAAGGACCAATTTGCAACATCTGTTAATATATTAATAATTAACCCAATAACCCATATTTCAACCCATATCCATAATCCAGGAACCAAACCCGAGGACCCGTTTGTTTTTCTTGAACAACAATTCACGAGTCTAACTTAGAATTGATTTGGGAGTTTTGATTTTCATACAATATTCGGCTTAACTGACACCACAAATTTGGAAACAAAATCATTCACTATGTGCATCATTTATTTTATTAAAAACCGCACATAAGAAACTTTGGGTTTACGCACCTAACGATTAATATAACGCAATTAATTTGTTCTTCAAGATCCTTACCCCATCACCAATCGTAACCCAAGTTTGATTGTGTTATAACAATTCGTATGAACCCTTTATGGATCGCATTCTTGGCCGACTCTATACGGTTATTGTTTGCTGTCAATCCACAACGAGATCTGGTAATTTGTTTATGATTCTTGATTGTTTTTCAGTGCTTATCATTAACCCTAAGATTAATTAAATTATCTTTAAGCGGATTGAACCATTTGGAAATTAGGGTTTATAAGAAGTGGGGGTTAATGTGCGCTATTTTATTTAATTTATTTTTCCTATTCTACAAACAACATGCAGCCTAGCTCAGTTGGGTTGTGGCTGGGTGTTAAGGTATCTGAGGCAGACGCAAGATCAAATCCCGGCTGCCCCGTTATTTTTTTGTTAATATCTTTAAACTAGCTTTTTACTAAACTTAAATAATAATAACTAAATAATACTAAATAACTATTATTGTTTTACAAACCGACACTCCTAAATAACGTATAATGTCATTGAGCATTTTAATAAAACCGTTATGTGTGTGTATATACATGTATTTATTTGTGTATATGTTTACATAAAAAGTATAACGAGTACAAGTAACGTGTTGAGCATATTTCTATCATTAGATTTTCCAAAAAAAAATACATGTTTTACATATTATATTTTTATAATCATTCGTTTAAACAATCGTATCAAAATACTTGATATTATATATATATATATATATATATATATATATATATGTATATGATATTTTGCTCTACGTAAATATTTATATATGAACTTATTTATTCAAATATTTTCATAAGGATTTCTCGTATTATTTTAATTGAAATTATGGTATATATATTTTTACCTAAATATTATTTTAAGGATATTTGACATTAAACTTATTTAATTAAATTATTTATTTATATATTCTATCATGTATAAAATGATGGTGTTTTTATAAAAAAAACTAATGACTCTAACAATAGTTTCAATCGTTCAATCAATAATATTACAATCCCAAACCCTATCGAAATCTTAATTTAGTAAATTATGTTATATCTTCATAATTAATCTTATTATCATTAATAACTAGGAACACCTGTCATCGCATCCCGAGAAGCTCAGACTCATTTAACTTAGTTTCTATCACCATTTCATTATCGCTTGTTCTACTTTATCAGGTGAGTAATCACTCCCCTATTTTACTTGTTTTCAAATGTTTTGGGGACACTTGCGTATCATTTATCATATTATTTATCTTATTAATTCTCAAACTCAAACTGTGATCTTTGTGTTGTATATCAATTGAATGATTGCATGTTACTTGCTAATTGCTTACTTGCTTACTTGAATCGCATTCGGAGAGGTCCAACATAATCTCATTATAGTATGATCATACGACCGTCGTAGTGGCCGAAGCCCGATCGCATTGGCAATGGTTTCACCGAAACCTCATTTTTTTGGTAACCAATGCCCATTCGCATGGCAACGGTTTAGCCCTTTCTTTATGGTTGATTGTTTATGTATGTCCTATGGTTTAATTGGTTATACTCACAGATAACAGTTTTGCCTATTTTTATTCACTTATATCATTATATATTATTACCATTTTTGTTTGTGTCAAAACTGGTGATCTACTCACTCAACATGTGTTGTTGACAAACATGTATTTTGTACGCAAGGTTATAGATTTGGATTGCTTATCGAATTGAAGCTCACATAGAGATGACTTTAGGATAAAACATATAAAGGAATAGTTGGTTTTGTATTTGTAATTTTCTTTATTTTTGTTGTATATGAATGTTGTTTGATAATAAATAAATTAATTAGATATTGTCGCTTTATAACTTCATGATAGTAACCTTGTGAGCAGTGACAATCAGTTCACGCCCCCGCATTTCCGCCGTAGGTTGGGGTGTGACAGATTGGTATCAGATCCGAAGGTTTAAGATAGGTCGTTAGAAAAGTCCTAGAAATATGCTTAGGACCCCATACGTGTCTATTTGTTTACCTTATGTGTTATATTTAATTGTTTACAGCTTACCTAATTACCTGCTAGACTAAGTACTTATTTAACTGCTTAGTTTAATGCTTATTTTACTATCATGCACACACAACTCCGAGACTATGTCTCACCCTCAAAATATTTTTATAGCTTCGAGGCAATGCCTCATTCCCATGATATATATTTACATTTAAATTTTTGTTGATTGTTTTCGTTGACGGGAATTTCTTTTAGGAGTTCCTAAGTTTTGCTTTTACATTTTAAGTGTTTAACGTAATCAGTTAACGGTTACATTTTTCCATTGCGTTTTATTATTTTATTACTTTAAATGTATAGTCGGGCGAAAAATCCATGGGACGCAATGGACACGCCAACTATTCATTTTCACAATTATTATATTTACGATATTTGGTTGAGGCATTATCACGCGGGGTGATATACGAGATACTTCAACTACTAATACTTACATTTATCATTCGTTATTTAGTTTGGTCGGTTAAAACGACACGTAACACTCATGGGCCAACAAAATATATGGCCAAGCTCATGGGAAACCCAATATATCAAGAAACTTACGTTATTTTTATTTGTTTATGTATTTTATTTTATTTGAAACAAGTTACGATTTGACTCAATTACTTAATTATTCAATTATATCGAACCAAGACTTACTGATTCAATTCAATCACGTGCTCACAAATATTTTTTTATTTCCATAAAGGAGCACAAATCATTCACTCACTGGAACTATGTTATCACAAGTCCATCTAAACAACTTACTATTTAAATATCTAATCGGTTATCTCGCACTCATATTATCACATTCACAAATTATCAAGAGCAATTAATAGCTATTTTCTCATACGCATATTACAACATCATCAAACTATCAAATATAATAAAAGTATTATCAAATACCTTAATATTTGAACAATATCCCTCATGTTCACGATTATCACGTTATCAATTAACGAACTTATCACAAGTAACTCAATACCCCCAATAACTATCAGTTACATCTCAGTTATCACCCTTAAATTTTAAGTATTAACATTTTAATTTGTTATGCTTCGATAAAATCTCATATCAAATCACTTCATTGATTATATCATCTACTTAACAAATTGTCGTATAGATTATCTCATTTAAATTCTGACTTATCCTTAAGTCATGATTAACGCTAGCATAACTTATGTCGAATATCACTATTTCCTTAATAACTAATAAGAAATTTACACAGCTTATTATTTAAACTCATTTAATCTCAATTTACAGAAACAATATAGATCATATATTCTCTACACCCGCTTTATGACCACAAGTATAGTCAATGAGATAGCTCCTACAATCTCTAGGGATAAATTCTAACTCAAAACGCTAATGCAATCAATTTAATCTTGTTCACTGATTTCTTTCAGAGAGATTTCTATTCATTTACCCTTACTCACCCTCATACCAACGCATTGTTCTTTACTAATTCACGCCGAGTTCAAATTATACCGGCACCGTACCGTACTACCCATGCTCATTTAGCTTAAATCTATCAACTCTATGCCTTTCATGTTTTCTTCATGTAACAAGGTCGTTCTTGCTTATTCGATTCTAGACCCGCAAGACTTAATTTCATCAAGCTTACCTTAGTCAAACCTCGTTTTCACAATCCTGTTCGAGGTGCCCCAAATCATTCGATCTCAATTATTTAAGTTTTCATAAGCTCAATTAACAAATGTGTTTTGAATTAAACCAATCGTAGTTATATTTTCACAAAGAAGATTTTTATCGTCTTCATCATTTTCGTCTAAACGTATTTTGTATTCAATTATACCTTAAACGATTATTTGTCTAAATTAGTTATGTTGGAGCAAACCCAACTTGGAAAACCCATCATTTTAAGTATCTTTTTTCGCATACAATAAAATTTTCTTATCTTTCAAAATATCAATATCGTTGGTTGTCGTACTTATCTATACGTTTAGTTTTACTTAATAAAAAAATTATAGGATTTGGTTTATTAACATTTCGTCAACTGATCAAAATATTTAGATTCTCTTAAATCGAAACCATTTTTTTTTTCCAATTATAAAAGACACAATTTCGACAGTCAGTTATTAGTTGACCATATTATTCAATTTGTCTTTTCTCATTTACCTTTTTGCTTAATAAATTATTGACAACGTGTCAATTTCTACTCTCAACTTTGATTTTTAACATTTTTGTACGCCGTGTATTTATTGATCTCATGCATTACAATTTACCTTTCATCTTATTAATTTTTTTTCGTTGAAATTGAATTGTTATAGTTCTATTATTAATTGAACTTGTCATTACTTAAATAAAATTATTTCCGCTGTAGAATTTTATTTTCCATTCTTTAAGTTAATCTCACTAAAAAAAATGAATTTCATTGAATTCCCATGGTGAGTTAATTGGAATAGGACTATCTCGGGAATTCTTGAATATCCGCTTCCCAATTTCATATATTTACAGTTTGTTTGTATACAATTTTTGCATTCTCAATTACTACTACCAATACTTTAATATTATAATTTACCTTACCTTAAATACACAATTGCGATATTTCAATGTTGTATAAAGTTCTCTTTAAATTTCATGACTTTCTCATTTAACTAAACTAGATCCCTCAAAGTATTCGTTTAATCTTGTTCAAATTTGTACTCTCGGTCTTATGAATTCTACCTTGAATGTTGCAATATTTAAAAATTTCACAGGTTTATTCGTCTACAATTACCAATTAATTCCTTCATAAACTTTTGTTGATGTCATCCTTGCAATCATAGAATCTTTGGTAAGTTCACGTATATGTTAGTTGGCTCGTATCCCCACTCTCTTTCTTCACAATCGATTTGTCGACGCATCAAATATCCCAACGTCAATGTTTCCGTTTCTCTTACCTTCTAAGTTACTTTAAAATTTTCACTAATTTCATTTATCAAATTTGAAAGTTCACCTAAATTGCGTTATTAGAAATATTTTATAAAATCTTCTGATTTTACACTTATAATAAATCAACTCCCAATGGTCTTATAATATGTTAACACTTTCCTCATATTTATAATATATTAATAACTTTTCTCACAAAATCATGTCTTTCAAGTATTTTGTAAACCCCACGATGGGACGAGTTATGTGGACCATCCGACGAACTAAGTAATTATGGAGGCCTACATAATTATCCAAATCCTCGCATGGAAATCATAAAACATACAATTGTGTGCCATAATCTAGAACCATAAATATTGTTGGAGTAACAGTGCAAATGTAGATATGATAAGGACATGGTGGATACGCCGCTGGTACATCCTATATAAAAGTGCCCTTATCGGATTTTCATTTGGAGCGTTGCTCCGGCTACTAAAAGTTCCATGATTACGATTAAAATTTTAAATGTCATTTTAAAGGTTATTCCTTAAAATTTAACTATTTTAATTATATTATTATTTAGTTTTCTCTAATTTCGGGACGAAATTCCCTAAAGTAGGGGAGACTGTAACAACTCGGGTTTTCCGACTATGATATAATATCCATTATCTGACCAATTTTCGTTTCCAGGTAATTTAATTAACAAAACATTCGTTTACGAGTTAATAATATTTTATTATTATCATTATTATTTATTATATTTAGTCAATTATCCAAAAGAACTTTCAGTTATACACAATTTACACTTTAAACTTGAGTTCTAACCAATTGTGTTTCCAACCTTAAAGTACAAGGACCAATTTGCAACATCTGTTAATATATTATTAATTAACCCAATAACCCATATTTCAACCCATATCCATAATCCAGGAACCAAACCCATGGACCCGTTTGTTTTGCTTGAACAACAATTCATGCGTCTAACTTAGAATTGGTTTGGGAGTTTTGATTTTCATACTATATTCGGCTTAACAGACACCACAAATTTGGAAACAAAATCATTCACTATGTGCATCGTTTATTTTATTAAAAACCGCACATAAGCAACTTTGGGTTTACGCACCTAACGATTAATATAACGCAATTAATTTGTTCTTCAAGATCCTTACCCCATCGCCAATCGTAACCCAAATTTGATTGTGTTATAACAATTCGTGTGAACCCTTTATGGATCGCGTTCTTGGCCGACTCTATACGGTTATTGTTTACTGTCAATCCACAACGAGATCTGATAATTTGTTTATGATTCTTGATCGTTTTTCAGTGCTTAACGTTAACCCTAAGATTAATTAAACTATCTTTATGTGGATTGAACCATTTGGAAATTAGGGTTTATAAGAAGTGGGGGTTAATCTGCGCTATTTTATTTAATTTATTTTTCCTATTCTACGAACAACATGCAGCCTAACTCAGTTGGGTTGTGGCTGGGTGTTAAGGTGTTGATCTGTGGCAGACACAAGATCGAATCCCGGCTGCCACATTACTTTTTTGTTAATATCTTTAAACTAGCTTTTTACTAAACTTAAATAATAATAACTAAATAATACTAAATAACTATTATTTTTTTATACAAACCGACACTCCTAAATAACGTATAATGTCATTGAACATTTTAATAAAACCGTTATGTGTGTGTATATACATGTATTTATTTGTGTATATGTTTACATAAAAAGTATAACGAGTACAAGTAACGTGTTGAGCATATTTCTATCATTAGATTTTCCAAAAAAAATACATGTTTTACATATTATATTTTTATAATCATTCGTTTAAACGATCGTATTAAAATACTTGATATTATATATATATATATATATATATATATATATATGATATTTTGCTCTACGTAAAAATTTATATATGAACTTATTCAAATATTTTTATAAGGATTTCTCATATTATTTTAATTTAAATTATGGTATATATAATTACCTAAATATTATTTTTAGGATATTTGACATTAAACTTATTTAATTAAATTATTTATTTATATATTCTATCAAGTATAAAATGATGGTGTTTTTATAAAAAAGACTAATGACTCTAACAATAGTTTCAATCGTTCAATCAATAATACTACAATCCCAAACCTAACCCAACCCCAACGAAATCTTAATTTAGTAAATTAAGTTATATCTTCATAATTAATCTTATTATCATTAATAACCAGGAACACCTGTCATCGCATCCCGAGAAGCTCGGACTCATTTAACTTAGTTTCTATCACCGTTTCATTATCGCTTGTTCTACTTTATCAGGTGAGTAATCACTCCCCTATTTTACTTGTTTTCAAATGTTGGGGACACTTGCGTATCATTTATCATATTATTTATCTTATTAATTCTCAAACGCAAACTGTGATCTTTGTGTTGTGTATCAATTGAATGATTGCATGTTACTTGCTAATTGCTTACTTGCTTACTTGAATCGCATTCGGAGAGGTCCAACATAATCTCATTATAGTATGATCATACGACCGTCGTAGTGGCCAGAGCCCGATCGCATTGGCAATGGTTTCACCGAAACCTCATTTTTTTGGTAACCAATGCCCATTCGCATGGCAACGGTTTGGCCCTTTCTTTATGGTTAATTGTTTATGTATGTGCTATGGTTTAATTGGTTATACTCACAGATAACAGTTTTGCCTATTTTTATTCACTTATATCATTATATATTATTACCATTTTTGTTTGTGTCAAAACTGGTGATCTACTCACTCAACATGTGTTGTTGACAAACATATATTTTGTACGCATTTGCAGGTTATAGATTTGGATTGCTTATCGAACTGAAGCTCACATAGAGATGACTTTAGGATAAAACATATACAAGAATAGTTGGTTTTTTATTTGTAATTTTCTTTATTTTTGTTGTATATGAATGTTGTTTGATAATAAATAAATTAATTAGATATTGTCGCTTTGTTATTTCATGATGTAACCTTGTGAGTTGTGACAATCAGTTCACGCCCCGGCATTTCCGCCGTAGGTTGGGTGTGACAAAAAACCCGAAAAATTGAGTCGAAAATGAGCGAAAACCACACTTTTAGTAAAATATATATTGTTTAAAACTTGTTTTCTGGCTCGTTTTTAACCACTAAAACAACAAAATTCAACATCTCAAACCAAAATCCAACGCTAGATACACTCGTTTAAACCCCAAACCGACAACCCAATCGCAACCGAAAATAAAGTTTCAACATATTCCAACCTAACAACCGCACCCAAAAATCACAACGAAACTGCCAGCCCTTCAACCCGCACCCAATAATCTAACTTAAACATCTTACTTGAACAAAACCTAACCACAAAGTTTGTAAAATCTAAGCTAAAACTAACACTAATAAAGTACAAAGATTACAAAAATTACAAGAAACCATACCTTGGATAGTGAAAACCAAGATGAACTTGCAAATAATTAAGAACTAAAGTGTGTGCAAGTGAGAGATTTAGTGAGTTGTAAGATGAAATTAATGGTGGGTTATGGTGTTAAGATGATATGTAAATGATTAGGAGGTTTAATTTAATGATTAATGGTGAAAAATTGATGGGTTATGGTGGAGATTTGATGAATTTTGGCTTAGGGTTCTTAGGGGAAAGAGGTGAGTTTAAAAAAGAATTAAGATTTTGGCATAATATGGTTTAAAAAGTAAAAAAAAATTCGGAATAGGAGTGTTGGGCGACGCGCCGCGCGGATGAACCCTTCGCGGGCATCCTAGGCAGCGCTGGGTGTTTTGTTTTTCGTTTGTTGGTCTTCACGGCCGCCGAGGTGAAATAAGACCCTCGTCGCACGCGCGACGGGGTGTTTTAACAGAAAGTTTTTAATTTTTTGGGACCCGCATTTTGCCTTAGAAAAATTTTAGAGAATTACCCACTCATTCTTATACCTATTGTATGTTAATTTTACGTGCAAAACTTACCTGGCATCTTTCAAAACCTCTTAAAACCTCTCGTTTAGTTGGTGATGATCTCTTGCAATGACTCGATGACGCAATTAAACTACAATAACGAAAGTTAGTGACCCGACAAAACGAAGATAAAGTAACAGAATTATACAAACTCTACACTTGAGTTTTCACTCAAGAACCCTTCGTGATGATTCAGTTTGATGGATCGAGGGGAGTTTCCTCCACCTCGGTTGACTTCTCCGCCCCTCCAAGATAATGCTTTAGACGATGACCGTTCACTTTCCACGAAGTTCCATTGTCCGGATTCTCCAACTCCACCGCTCCATATGGGAATACTTCTTTCACCAAATACGGTCCCGTCCACTTGGATCTCAGCTTACCTGCAAAAAACTTCAAATGAGAATTATATAATAATACTTTATCACCTTTCTTGAAGTCTTTACCTCCCTTTAAACGTCGATCGTGCAACACTTTCGTCTTTTCCTTGATATCCAATGATCGAGAATACGCCGCATCACGAAGCTCCTCTAACTCATGAATTTGAAAATACCTCTTTCTAGCGGCTTCAGTAAGATCAACATTTACCGTCTTTAACGCCCAATACGCTCGATGTTCCAACTCAACGGGCAGATGACAAGCTTTACTGTAAACCAACATAAACGGTGTAGTACCCAACGGTGTCTTGTACGCGGTTCTGAATGCCCATAGCGCGTCATCCAATTTCTCCGACCAATCTTTCCGACTAATCCCAACCATCTTTTCCAAAATTCTCTTCACCCCTCTATTAGCATTCTCGACTTCACCATTCGTTTGAGGATGGTAAGCAGTAGAGGTGCGATGAGTGACTCCATAACGAGCTAATGCTTTCTCCATGACGGAATTACAATAATGAGTTCCTCGATCACTAATAATCGCCCGTGGAGTTCCGAACCGAGTAAATAACTTCTTTAGAAACTTCACAACAAATCGAGCATCATTTGTGGCTAATTCTTGGGCTTCGACCCACTTTGAAACATAATCTATCGCCACTAAAATATACTTGTGACCACCAGAAACGGGAAACGCTCCAATAAAATCGATGCCCCAAACATCAAAAATTTCAAGAGTTTGTATGGGGTTTTGTGGCATCTCGTTTTTCGACGAAATATTTCCGGTGCGCTGACAAGCGTCACAAGTCTTAACAAATTCCACCGCATCTTTTACAACCGACGGCCAATAAAAACCACAATCAAATACCTTTTGAGCCGTGGCATGCGCTCCATGATGACCGCCCGTTAAACCTTCATGAACATGCTTTAGAATATTCAACCCTTCTTCTTTTGACACACATCTTCTAAGAATTCGGTCACCACCAATGTTGAAAAGAAAAGGATCATCCCAAACATACCGATTAACATCCCGGAAAAACTTCTTCTTTTGTTGAGTAGTCATCCCTTTTAACACAAGGCCCGTAGATAAGAAATTAGCAAAATCGGTGAACCATGGCAAACCTTGCTTTTCGGCCGTAACAAAATCAATCGACTCGTGCGGAAATCTATCACCAATTGCTTCTTCGCGAATCTCTTCTCTCTTCGGATCTTCTAAACGAGAAAGATGATCCGCCGCAACATTTTCCGCCCCCTTCTTGTCTTTAATCTCTATATCAAACTCGGAAAGTAAGAGAATCCACCGTATGAGACGGAGCTTCGCTTCTTTCTTGTAAAAGAGAAAACGCAACGCCGCATGATCGATAAAAACGGTGGTCTTTGAAAGTATGAGATAAGACCGGAACTTGTCAAATGCAAATACAACGGCTAAAAGTTCCTTTTCGGTGGTGGTGTAATTCTCTTGGGCCTCATTCAAAGTCTTGCTTGCATAATAAATAGGGTGAAAATGTTTATCACACCTTTGCCCCAAAACCGCTCCAACCGCATAATCGCTCGCATCACACATGAGCTCAAAAGGTAAATTCCAATCCGGTGATACGAGAATAGAAGCACTTACGAGTTGATCTTTCAGAGACTTGAACGCATTCATACAATCTTCATCGAAACCAAACGGGACATCTTTCTCTAATAACCGGGTCATCGGGCGGGTAATCTTTGAAAAGTCTTTAATAAATCGCCGGTAGAAACCCGCATGACCAATAAAATTTCTTACAGCCGTAACATTTGTCGGTGGAGGAAGCCTACTAATCGTATCAATCTTCGCCCCGATCCACCTCTATACCATCTCTTGAAATTTTATGACCCAAAACTATCCCTTCCGTCACCATAAAGTGACACTTTTCCCAATTTAACATCAAATTCGTCTCGATACACCTCTTCAACATTTTCTCAAGATTAACTAAACATTATCGAAAGAGTTACCGTACACTGAAAAATCATCCATAAAAACCTCCATGGACGTCTCTATCATGTCTTGAAAAATTGCCACCATACAACGCTGAAAGGTAGCCGGAGCATTACACAACCCAAACGGCATGCGACGATACGCATATGTACCATAAGGAAACGTAAAAGTCGTCTTCTCTTGGTCTTCCGGTGCGATTGGAATCAGAAAATAACCTGAAAAACCGTCAAGAAAGCAATAAAACTGTTGACCGCTAGACGCTCCAACATTTGATCAATAAACGGCAACGGGAAGTGGTCTTTACGAGTAGCACCATTCAACCTTCGGCAGTCAATACAAACCCCGCCAATTGGTAACCGTACGCGAAGGGATAAGTTCATTCTTCTCGTTCATGACAACCGTCACCCCCCCCTTTCTTTGGAACAACTTGAGTCGGACTTACCCATGGAGAGTCCGAAATCGGATAGATCACCCCGGCATCCAACAACTTAAGAACTTCTTTCTTGACAACTTCTTGCATATTTGGATTCAAACGCCTTTGGGGTTGAACCACCGGTTTATATTCATCTTCCATCAAAATCCGTGGGTACAATAAGCTGGGCTAATACCTTGAATATCCGAAAGTTTCCATGCAATCGCCCCCTTTATTCATCTTTAAAATTTCTATCAGTTTTGACTTTTCTTCCTCACTCAACTTAGACGAAACAATAACGGAAAATCCGAGCCCTCTTCAAGATACGCATACTCTAAATGTGACGGAAGAACCTTTAATTCCAACGGAGCGGGTTTTTCGACTTCCTTTTCACAAATAATTTCACTAACCTCCATAATCTCCGCCGAACAAGAAACATCATCTACCAATTTTTCTCACCATCCTCCATAATTTCGTCAACTTGTCATCCATCTCCATCCCAACCAAATCGGTACCACAAATATAGTCAAGACACTTATCAAAACCCGGAATAAAAGAATTAAGAAAATATACCGAATGGCATTGACCACTAACATCGTCACTATCATCCAGGTGCTTCATCGACTTTGCAATATCATAAGTAACATTCTCGTCACCAACCCGAAGTGTAATTCGCCCCTCATACACATCAATAAGAGCCTTAGCCGTTCTAAAAAACGGCCGACCGAGAAAAATGGGGACTTTCTCATCGGCCTCCATATCAAGTACCAACAAAATCAACCGAAATACAAACTTGTCAACTTTTACTAATAAATTTTCAATAATACCTTGCGGATACTTAACCGAACGATCCGTCAACGACAACGACATACGAGTCGGTGTAAGCTCACCCAACTCCAACTTCTCAAACAACGAATACGGCATAAGATTAATACTCGCACCCAAATCCGCCAACGCTTGACTCATCATATCACTTCCGAACATGCACGGGATTGTAAACACACCCGGATCCGACAAATTTTCCGGAACACGGTTTAACACAACCGCCGAACAATCCCCGCTAAGTGGAATAGATGAAATCTCTCCCAACCTATCTTTTCACTTGAGTAAATCTTTCAAAATTTCGCATACTTTGGCATGTGTTGGAGAGCTTCAACAAATGGAAGATTAATCTTTAATTGTCGGAACATATCTAGAAGGTGCCCGTATTCCCGCGTGTACTTTTGATTCTTGAGACGAGCGGGATAAGGAACATGGGCAATATTAATTTCTGGTGGTGGCCGAAATACGACCGGGTCTCTCTCAACTTGTGGCTCGATAATTGGTGTTTTAATCTGTGACTTACCCGGAGCCTCCAACTCGATCTCTTCATCCACCGCTTCCTCTTCTTCAACTCCACCCGTTTCTTTAACTACCTCGGGACCCAAAACCTTTCCGCTACGAGTAGTAATTGCTTTCAGTTGGGCGGCCGGATTCGTCTGAGTAGAACCCAAAAACTGTCTTTGAGGCTTTCATCGAGACGACGAGCAATGTCACCAACGGTCCTTTGAAGGTCAAGCAAAGAAGATTGTTGATTCTTTAAGAGCATATCATGTTCGGCAAACTTTTTCTGTGTAACTTGATCCCTATCCAGATAGGGATCAAAGTTT